>NC_056447.1:54125047-54315047 GCF_018296145.1 Oncorhynchus tshawytscha | reverse complement strand
CTCCACTCTTCCCAGAACAAGAGCAGGAAGTCAACGTACCCTCGGCCCAGATGTTCGTCCGCTGCTGTCGGCGTACCTGGAGAAGAGCCCGGGCAGCGCTTCTCAAGACGAACTCCAGGTATTGTCGACAAGCGGATCGCCGCCGGACTCCAGGTCCACGCTATCGCATTGGGCAGTGGGTATGGCTATCCACACGAGACCTGCCCCTTCAGGTGGAGTCCTGCAAACTCCCCCCGTTTCATTGGTCCTTTCCCCATCTCTAGAGTCCTTAGTTCCACTGCTGTTTGTCTTTTGTTACCAGTACTCTCTGTATTCACCCTACATTCCATGTGTCTAGGATTAAGTCCACGTAGGGCACTACTTTTGACCAGAGTCCTATAGAACCCTATTCCCTATATAGTGCACTACTTTTAACCAGGGCCCTGTGGGAAGTAGTACACTATATTGGGAATAGGGTGCCATTTGGGATGCAACCTGGGTCTCGGAGACGGAGCTATTGGACAGATCTATGAGGTCTGGGACCAGGCCACCACAGATCTGGGACCAGGCTACCAGAGGGTCTAGTGTGTCTCAAATCCCAAGGTAGTTGGACTGTGTTCCCATCGGACCAGACACAGTGTACAGAGCCACGGACAAAGTTAATTATTTCCATTGTAGTCTCATCTCTGCATTGGAGATTAATCATTATATTTCCCCTGAAACCTCAAGAGCCCAAGAACACCCAACGGTTCGGTAGTAATCACAGTTATTAACAATATGAATTATTTTGACAGAGAATCATTTCATCTTGAATAATGTCTGATTATTATTAATCATTGGAGATTAGTTCAATAATGAGTAAGACATTTGTAAGAATGTGGTTTATTAGAGGCAATTCAAGTCATTTGTGTTTTCTGTAACCACGTTATTATAGTCAAACATGAGTGCAGGCCACCACAGATCTGGGACCAGGCCACCACAGATCTGGGACCAGGCTGCCACAGATCTGGGACCAGGCCACCACAGATCTGGGACCAGGCCGCCACAGATCTGGGACCAGGCCACCACAGATCTGGGACTAGGCCACCACAGATCTGGGACCAGGCTACCACAGATCTGGGACCAAGCCACCACAGATCTGGGACCAGGCCACCACAGATCTGGGACCAGGCCACCACAGATCTGGGACCAGGCCACCACAGATCTGGGACCAGGCCACCACAGATCTGGGACCAGGCTACCAGAGGGTCTAGTGTGTCTCAAATCCCAAGGCAGTTGGACTGTGTTCCCATCGCACCAGACACAGTGTACAGAGCCACGGACAAAGTTAATTATTTCCATTGTAGTCTCATCTCTGCATTGGAGATTAATCATTATATTTCCCCTGAAACCTCAAGAGCCCAAGAACACCCAACGGTTCGGTAGTAATCACAGTTATTAACAATATGAATTATTTTGACAGAGAATCATTTCGTCCCGAATAATGTCTGATTATTATTAATCATTGGAGATTAGTTCAATAATAATGATTATTTCAACCAGACAGAAGCATAACTGACTGAACAACAGAGACGGAATGCAATTCACTGATTATAATCAGTGTACGGTCAGATATGTGGATAGCTAGGCCACTTGGGAATGTTTAGTCCCTAAGAGACTCTGGCCGTGATTCCATCCCTCGCAGAAAGGGGATTCCCCCTGTAATAGCACATGCAGAATAACACTTAATTTGCACGGCAGCATGTCCTGGATGGAGGGAAACATTCTGTCTTATTCTAGAAGACTTATCAGCCATGTTTGCACTCAGAAAAACTAGCCAGTTCTAAATCAAGTGTTTATATATATATATATATACATATGCAAAACATATTTCACTTCTAAAAGGCACTATCTGCAAAGTGAAGCCACGGTAACTAATTAAACACTGATATTGATGTTTGAAAACATAATTTGGAGGTTGTCTGTTTCTAGCAGGTTCCAAAGAATTTTCCTCTGGTATGTTTAGCTTCTGCCTGTGATCAAAGCAAAACAGTTCATTCTTAATCCGAGTTCCTTTGTGGAGACAACAGCTTCTTTCATTCAGCTATAATTAAAATGTCATTTACTTTCTGCCTTCCCTCCTCAGCCTCCGCCTGAATATAAAGAGGTCTATTTAAAGATTGTGGTTATTTGTTATTAATTTATTATGAATTCATTTCTAATGGGAGGGAATTATCAGCACAGAAAGACAGAGATTTGATTGATGTTTGGTGGGGGTTCATATAGCCTGGGTATCTCTCATTGTCACTCCAAACATAATTATTTGATTATGTTTGGCATGATAATGAGTGACAATGAGTTGGAATGATAACACAAACCGAACTGGGACCATGCTAGGCAGTTCACTGTGGCCTGGTTAAACCAGACTGAAACAGACCACTCCAAATCAAATCAAATCAAATTGTATTAGTCACATGCGCCGAATACAACATGTGTAGACCTTACAGTGAAATGCTTACTTACAAGCCCTTAACCAACAATGCAGTTTTAAGAAAAACAAGTGTTAAGTAAACAAAATAGATAAGTAAAAAATATAAATAAAAGTAACAAATAATTAAATAGCAGCAGTTACCAGGCCATTGCTACCAGATTGAAACATACCATTGCTGGCCATGGTGCCTAGTGGTAGCCTAGGCAGAAAGCTCATTTAAATTCTGTACATATTTAATAGTTTTTATGTAAATATTTGTACAAACTTTTTATTTTTCAAAAACAAAATGAGTGCAGATGAAGTCTTGACATCATGAATTGGATTCCTGCCTGTAAATTGATGAAAATCAGTGTTGTCAACAAGCTAGCTAATGCTAGCTAACTGCTGTGTGTTTTCATTTGAATTATACCTACTGATTTGGGGTTGTTTTTCACTAACGGTGACCCAAGTGGAGGCTATGCATGCAGAGGTGGCAGTGGGACAGCTTTTTCATTGCTCAGGAGGATAATTCTGAAGTAAGGAGTGGGGGGTTGTACTCCGTGGTGAGCTCAAACTTCATCACAGAGTCCCGATACAGAGGAGCTGCAGATGGCGGAGACACCTGCTGCCTGCCTACCTGCCATTGGACATGCTGACCTGACCACCACCTCTGACCACCACCTCCGACCACCAGCTCCGACCAGCACCTCCGGCCACTACCTCCCAACCAGCACCTCCGGCCACCACCTCCGACCAGCACCTCCGGCCACCAGCTCCGACCAGCACCTCCGGCACCTCCGACCACCAGCCGACCAGCACCTCCGGCCACCAGCACCTCCGGCCACCACCTCCGACCACCACCACCAGCACCTCCGCCACTACCAGCACCTCCGGCCACCAGCTCCGCACCAGCACCTCCGGCCACCACCTCCGACCACCAGCTCCGACCAGCACCTCCGGCCACCACCTCCGACCACCCACCTACCTCCCAGCACCTCCGGCCACCACCTCCAGACCACCAGCTCCACAGCACCTCCGGCCACCACCTCCGACCCGGCCACCACCTCCGACCACCAGCTCCGACCAGCACCTCCGGCCACCACCTCCGACCAGCACCTCCGGCCACCAGCTCCGACCAGCACCTCCGGCCACTCCGACCAGCACCTCCGACCAGCACCTCTGGCCACCACCTCCTACCAGCACCTCCGGCCACCAGCTCCGACCAGCACCTCCGGCCACCACCTCCGACCACCAGCTCCGACCAGCACCTCCGGCCACTACCTCCGACCAGCACCTCCGGCCACCAGCTCCGACCAGCACCTCCGGCCACCACCTCCGACCACCAGCTCCAACCAGCACCTCCGGCCACCACCTCTGACCAGCACCTCCGGCCACCAGCTCTGACCAGCACCTCCGGCCACCACCTCCGACCAGCACCTCCGGCCACCACCTCCGACCACTACCTCCGACCAGCACCTCCGGCCACCACCTCCGACCACCACCTCCGGCCACCACCTCCGCTGAGCATCTAGCTATGAGATTCCAGATCTTCACATGATCGCAGTTGCCCATCTGGAGGCTTTAAGAAGCACTCAAACAAACTTGATCAAGCTGATCTAACTACTGTTGAAGCCGATATCAAGCTGATCTAACTACTGTTGAAGCCTGTATCAAGCTGATCTAACTACTGTTGAAGCCGATATCAAGCTGATCTAACTACTGTTGTTGTCTGTATCAATCTGATCTAACTACTGTTGTTGTCTGTATCAAGCTGATCTAACTACTGTTGTTGTCTGTATCAAGCTGATCTAACTAATGTTGTTGTCTGTATCAGCCTAATCTAACGACTGACCATTATGACCAGAGTATTGTGACCAGAGTATTGTGACCAGAGTATTGCTTCCAGACCATTGTGACCAGAATATTGTGAACAGAGTATTGTGATCAGACCATTGTGACCAGAGTATTGTGAACAGAGTATTGTGACCAGACCATTGTGACAAAAGTATTGTGACCAGAGTATTGCTTCCAGACCACTGAGACCAGAGTACTGTGACCAGAGTATTGTGACCAGACCATTGTGACCAGACCATTGTGAACAGAGTACTGTGATCAGAGCATTGCTTCCAGACCATTGCGACCAGATTGAACCAGACCATTGCTAGCAGATTGAACCAGACCATTGCGACCAGATTGAACCAGACCATTGCGACCAGATTGAACCAGACCATTGCGACCAGATTGAACCAGACCATTGCGACCAGATTGAACCATACCATTGCTTCCAGACCACTGAGACCAGATTGAACCAGACCATTGCTTCCAGACCACTGAGACCAGATTGAACCAGACCATTGCTAGCAGACCATTGAGGGGCACACCAGTTAGTCTGGTTTAGCCAGGCTAGCACTTCACCTCCCCAGCCTGAGCAACAGAGAACAGAGACTCACAGCAGCCTAATCAGATACAGTATCAGACATTGTGTGAAACATCATTCATTTTTCACCAGCTGAAAGCTGCCCTCTGGGTATGTTACATAGTGAGAACTGCTGAATGCTCAGTACTAGTGGCTGTGAAGTGTTGAAACATTGACTTGGACGGGTTTCGGCAGGACTATTTGTGTATTAGCTTTGTAATAACTGGTGAGTGTGTCTGTTGGAGGAGAAGTGTACTTACCTGTCCTCTTGGAGTATTCTCAGAGCCCTCAAAGACCTCCAGTCTCAGTGCTCATCTACAGTTCTGGACAGACAACTCATCTCTGAAAAAGTAGCTTAATTATATTTTTGTCTTTCAATAAATTAATGTTGTTGGTATAGTCTGGCTAGGGCATATTCTAGTTAAGTTAATATAGTCTGGCTAGGGCATATTCTAGTTAAGTTAATATAGTCTGGCTAGGGCATATTCTAGTTAAGTTAATATAGTCTGGCTAGGGCATATTCTAGTTAAGTTAATATAGTCTGGCTAGGGCATATTCTAGTTAAGTTAATATAGTCTGGCTAGGGCATATTCTAGTTAAGTTAATATAGTCTGGCTAGGGCATATTCTAGTTAAGTTAATATAGTCTGGCTAGGGCATATTCTAGTTAAAGTTAATATAGTCCGGCTAGGGCATATTCTAGTTAAGTTAATATAGTCTGGCTAGGGCATATTCTAGTTAAGTTAATATAGTCTGGCTAGGGCATATTCTAGTTAAGTTAATATAGTCTGGCTAGGGCATATTCTAGTTAAGTTAATATAGTCTGGCTAGGGCATATTCTAGTTAAGTTAATATAGTCCGGCTAGGGCATATTCTAGTTAAGTTAATATAGTCTGGCTAGGGCATATTCTAGTTAAGTTAATATAGTCTGGCTAGGGCATATTCTAGTTAAGTTAATATAGTCTGGCTAGGGCATATTCTAGTTAAGTTAATATAGTCTGGCTAGGGCATATTCTAGTTAAGTTAATATAGTCTGGCTAGGGCATATTCTAGTTAAGTTAATATAGTCTGGCTAGGGCATATTCTAGTTAAATTAATATAGTCTGGCTAGGGCATATTCTAGTTAAGTTAATATAGTCCGGCTAGGGCATATTCTAGTTAAGTTAATATAGTCTGGTTAGGGCATATTCTAGTTAAGTTAATATAGTCTGGCTAGGGCATATTCTAGTTAAGTTAATATAGTCTGGCTAGGGCATATTCTAGTTAAGTTAATATAGTCTGGCTAGGGCATATTCTAGTTAAGTGAATATAGTCTGGCTAGGGCATATTCTAGTTAAGTTAATATAGTCTGGCTAGGGCATATTCTAGTTAAGTTAATATAGTCTGGCTAGGGCATATTCTAGTTAAGTTAATATAGTCTGGCTAGGGCATATTCTAGTTAAGTTAATATAGTCTGGCTAGGGCATATTCTAGTTAAGTTAATATAGTCTGGCTAGGGCATATTCTAGTTAAGTTAATATAGTCTGGCTAGGGCATATTCTAGTTAAGTTAATATAGTCTGGCTAGGGCATATTCTAGTTAAGTTAATATAGTCTGGCTAGGGCATATTCTAGTTAAGTTAATAATATAGTCTGGCTAGGGCATATTCTAGTTAAGTTAATATAGTCTGGCTAGGGCATATTCTAGTTAAGTGAATATAGTCTGGCTAGGGCATATTCTAGTTAAGTTAATATAGTCTGGCTAGGGCATATTCTAGTTAAGTTAATATAGTCTGGCTAGGGCATATTCTAGTTAAGTTAATATAGTCTGTCTAGGGCATATTCTAGTTAATTTGGTCAAGTCTAGGGCATATTGCAGTTAAAGTGGTATAGTCTGGCTAGGGCATATTGTAGTTAAATTGGTATAGTCTGGCTAGGGCATATTGTAGTTAAATTGGTATAGTCTGGCTAGGGCATATTGTAGTTAAATTGGTATAGTCTGGCTGGGGCATATTCTAGTTAACTGCTGGCCCTCTACCTAGTATTTAAAAAGATATATATATATTTAACCTATATTTAACCAGGAAGGGCTCATTGAGATTTAAAATCTCTTTTTCAAGAGCGTCCTGGCCAAGATAGGCAGCACCAAGTCATTACAAAATGACAGACAAACAACATGAAAAAGTAATCTAGTAAAAAAAACGTAGAATTCACAAGAGTATAACAAAATCAAAAACAGCAAATTAAAAACATTAACAGGTCAGGGAATCAGTCTCAGGATCATTCATCAGTGATTTAAAAATAATAATCGGGACAAGTTCTTCCAGTTTAAAAGTATTTTGTAAGGCGTTCCAAGACGATGGTGCAGAGTACATAAAAGCCCTTTTACCAAATTCAGTTCAGACATTTGGAACAGTTAGCAGGATAAAGTCCTGTGAACGAAGAGAGTACCCACCACATTTCTTAACAATAAAAATTCCAAAATAAAAAGGTAGTAAACCCAAAATGGCTTTGTAAATAAAAGTGTACCAGTGACTGAGCCTACGATACCCTGGTATACCAGTGACCAACCCTGGTATACAAAGTGCAGTGGTGCGTAAGGGTTTTGCAGTTTTAAAAAAAATCTCAAAGTGCCATGGTAAAGGGTGTCAATTGATCTCAAACACTGAGCAGAAGCATTCATATATAAAATATCCCCATAGTCTAGTAAAGGCATACATGTAGCTGATACTAGCCTCCTTCTGGCTTCAAAAGAAAAACAGGCCTTAATCCTAAAATCCCAATTTCAGCTTCAATTTTTTGTAAGTTGTTGAATATGCAATTTAAAAGAGAGACCGTCATCAACTAAAACTCCAAGATATTTATGTGAGGTTACAACCTCAATCTCCTTGCCCTGACAGGTAGTAATAGGTGAAAGGTTCAGAGGTCTATTTCTTGCTTTAGAAAACACCATTAGTTTAGTTTTGTCAGTATTGAGGATAAGTTTCAATTGACACAAGGTATGTTGAACAGTATAAAAAGCAGTTTGCAAGTTCTGGGAAGCTTTTGTGAGAGACGAGGCACAACAGTATCAATAACAGTATCATCAGCATAAAAATGAAGTTGCGCATTTTGGACATTTTTGTCTAAATCATTTATATAAATAGTGAATAAGAGAGTACCAAGAACAGAGCCTTGGGGCACACCATTAAAGACAGACAATTTAACAGACATAAGCCCTTCAAATTGAGTGCACTGAGTTCTATCAGACAGATAGTTAGCAAACCATGCAACTGCATGCTCCAAAAGACCTACACTCGACAATCTCTGCCTTAGTATAGTGTCATGACGTTGCCCTCTTTGGGTACAGCAAGCCCTATCCCCCTCTCCCTGCCTCCTACAACTAGGCTGCTGTGGTCAGAGAGGTCGTACATTCCGGGAGGAGATGATCTCATCATGGCCACAGTATAGAGACAGAGTGAATTTTCATAGAGAACAAAGGAATTTCTTCCACCTCACAGAACTTGAGGTCCGAACAACATCTATGTTCCGGAGAAGGTATAAAAGATCTGTGAAGAATCCAGCTACGAACTGGTCCGGTTGGTACAATTGGTGAAACTCATGAGAGACAATACGGCCACATTACCATAACGCTGTTTATATAATAGCCTCAGATATGAGGTTTACATCTAATTGTTGTATAAGATGAATGAGTGAGGAGGATACTCTTTGTAAAATGGTGTAATGTGATTCTGGACTGTTTAATGAAGGAAACTCCAAT
Source organism: Oncorhynchus tshawytscha (assembly GCF_018296145.1). Taxonomy (NCBI): domain Eukaryota; kingdom Metazoa; phylum Chordata; class Actinopteri; order Salmoniformes; family Salmonidae; genus Oncorhynchus; species Oncorhynchus tshawytscha. The sequence continues at coordinate 54,306,466 of NC_056447.1, read as the reverse complement.
TCCCTTTTGAGTTGGACTAAATCAGAGGACCGCCCATGAGCCCAGTTAGGGTCGGGCATCCTGGGACAGGCCCTTTTCTACAACTCCCGAATAAAACCCCAACTTTGAGAATGTCTCAACAGACCATGTTTTCTCTCAATCCAGAGAGGACAAAGGTTGCAGACCAGCTTACCTCAATAAAGAGAGGGCCAAGGTTTGAGACGATTGCTGAATCTTTTAACCATACCACGTGGTTAAACTCTTAGACTATCGATACCGACAGAATAAGAACAAGTCTTTTGATATTAATTACTAGTCTGCAGCTGAACGCGAAGAACAAAGACCGCCAAAACATATATAATGAAATGGGTGAATATCACTCTGAACAATCAATTCTAACAACGCAGAGAGAGAGAGAGAGAGAGAGAGAGAGAGAGAGCGAGAGAGAGAGAGGACGGAAACTCTCCAACAGAAACTAACTTTTCAACAGCGATCAAGATGACACACTGAGCGTAAATATATATATTGATTGCAATTGTTCCCGAATGAGTGAGCGTTCATGTGCAAAGGATTAGCATTTCAATTGTTATAATTATCACTCTGTAGTGACTTCTTAGTCGACCCCCACTACCCTTTTGTCTAACAAGCCGCCATGCCGGTTTATCCCACTAGGGCACATTCTTCTATCATTTCTTGTAACCATATTTACTTTGTTTGTTTGTTTATGCATTGTTGTGAATTACTTAGTTAGCAAATACATTATTTAAGACAATTGATGTATGAATGACTCATAGTGAAGACTGGGTTCGTGCAGATAACCAACTATTTATGACGTTTGGAATGAGACTAACGTGAGGTAAAGTAAATAAATAAATAATTAATTAGAAGACTAATTGATCAGATATAAAATATCTGAAAAGTTATATTAGGAAATTATAACTTTGTAATCTGAATATTTTCCTTGGTGCCCCGACCTCCTAGTAATTACGGTTACATGATTAATCAGTTTAATCGCGTAATACTAATTACAGAGAATTTTTGATAAAAACTAAATGTCTTCATTTAATGATCGTAAAGACACAACAATAGCATGATCAACTGTATCAAACGCCTTAGAGAGATCAATAAAAAGTGAGACACAGTGCTGTTTTTTGTCAAGGGCTTCAGTGATATCATTTAAAACCTTCATGGCTGCTGTAATTGTGCTCTGCTTCTTCCTGAAGCCCGATTGGTACATTGATAAAATAGAGTTAGTAAATAAAAACTCTTAGCTGTTCACTCACAAGGGTTTCAAGTATTTTCACCAGGGGTGACAGCTTTGAGATTGACCTATAATTATTTAAAAGAGTTGGATCTCCCCCTTTTAAAAGTGGTAGGACAAAATGCTTATTTCCAGATCTTTGGAATTTCATTACATTCCAGGGTTAGATTGAACAGAGATGTAAGTGGTTCAGCTATGAAATCAGCTGCCAAATTTAAAAAGCAGGGATCCAAAAGATCAGGACCTGCAGGCTTTCTCTGATCTAAGGTTTTATGGCGGCTTTATGTACCACCTGCACTGAGAATGGCAAAAAGCTAAAGGTTTGACCAGCTCTCACTGGTTCATCCACACAGGGTTGTACAGAGACAGAGGACACTGAATCAAACAGCCTGATACAAAGTGCTCATTGAAACAATTCAGCATTTCAGTTTTGTCATATACAGCAATAGAGTCCTTCAATACACATGACGGTAATTCATGAACATTACTGTTACCAGACATAGACTTAATAGCCTTCCAAAACTGTCTAGGGTCATTAAGGTTATCAGTGGTAACAGACATAAAATATTCAGACTTCGCCTTCCTGAGAAGAAAATAACCCTTGTTTTAGGCCCTCTTCTAGGCTCAGTTCTAGGCCCTCTTCTCTTTTCTCTATACATCAAGCCACTCGGCTCCGTCATATCCTCACATGGTCTCTCCTATCATTGCTATGTGAATGACACTCAACTACATTTCCCCCATTCTGACGCCCAGTTGGTGACACGCATCTCTGCATTCCTGGCATGCATCTCAGCTTGGATGTTGGCCAACCGCTCAAAGTTCAACCTCGACGGAACTGTTCTTCCTACCGGGGTATGCCTGCCCGCTCCAAAACCTCTCCATCACAGTCGACAACTCCAAGGTATGCCCCTCATGGAGTGCAAAGAACATTGGCGTGACCTTGGACGACACCCTGTCGTTCTCTGCAAACATCAAAGCAGTGACTCGCTCCTGCAGGTTCATGCTTTACAACATCCGTAGAGTAGGACCTTTCCTCACACAGGAAGCGGAACATCCGTAGAGTACGACCCTACCTCACACAGGAAGCGGAAAATCCGTAGAGTACGACCCTACCTCACACAGGAAGTGGCGAAGGTCCAAATCCAGGCCCTTGTCATCTCCAGACTGGACTACTGCAACTCTGTTAGCTGGGCTCCCAGCTTGTGCCATCAAACCCCTGTAACGTACCCAGAATGCCGCGGCCCGCCTGGTGTTCAACCTGCCCAAGTTCTCCCATGTCACCCGCTCCTCCACAAATCAAATCAAATCAAATTTATTTATATAGCCCTTCGTACATCAGCTGATATCTCTGCTACAGAAACCCAGCCTAAAACCCCAAACAGCAAGCAATGCAGGTGTAGAAGCACGGTGGCTAGGAAAAACTCCCTAGAAAGGCCAAAACCTAGGAAGAAATCAACTACGGGTGGAGATTATAAAGATGGCCCCATAAATGACCAGCATGGCTTGTCTACAGAGTCAGCAAAAGGGCATCAACTACAAACTACAGAGCAGCAAAGGGAACTGGCCCTCCCTACCTTCAGACTATGCTCCAACCCTACATCCCAAACTCGAGCACTCCATTTTGTTACCACTGGTCTCTTTGCTCTCCCACCTCTATGGAAGGTCATCTCCCGCTCACACCAGTCAAAGCTCTTCTCTGCCCTTGCAACCCATTGGTGGAAGCAGCTTCCCCCCTGATGCTAGGACAGCATAGTTCAAGTATCTTACATAAGACATCTACTAGCACTAACTATGCTGATAATTTTGAGGGGAAAATGTACTTACTGCGACTGTGATATGTGGTTGTCTCACAGAGTTTTCTTGAGATGAATGCACTAACTGTACGTTTCTCTGGATAAGAGCATCTGCTAAATGACTCAAATGTAAAATATCTGATACAGAGAAGATCAAAGGGAACACAGAGAAAATCAAAGGGAACACAGAGAAGATCAAGGGGAACACAGTGAAGGTCAAGGGGAACACAGTGAAGATCAAGGGGAACACAGTGAAGATCAAAGGGAACACAGTGAAAATTAAAGGGAACACAGTGAAAATCAAAGGGAACACAGTGAAAATCAAAGGGAACACAGTGAAAATCAAAGGGAACACAGTGAAAATCAAAGGGAACACAGTGAAAAAGGGAACACAGTGAAAAGGGAACACAGTGAAAATCAAAGGGAACACAGTGAAAATCAAAGGGAACACAGTGAAAATGAAAGGGAACACAGTGAAAATCAAAGGGAACACAGTGAAAATCAAAGGGAACACAATGAAAATCAAAGGGAACACAGTGAAAATCAAAGGGAACACAGTGAAAATCAAAGGGAACACAGTGAAAATTAAAGGGAACACAGTGGGGGAGGGGGGGATTGATTCTTTGTAATGGATGTCAATAGGTCTCAGACAGGTGTATGTGTGCAACAACCCCACAGTATAAAACAGCTGTCGAATTACTATGCGGTCACTTCCTATGAATAACCTTTCATCATTAAATAAAGACCTAGTGAAATAAAGGTTAAATAAATAAAAAATGAATAAAATAATGCATTATAACCATATTCAGGCCTTATGAGCTATTGCATAAAGCATTATAATCACATTCAGGCCTTATGAGCTATTGCATAAAGCATTATAATCACATTCAGGCCTTATGAGCTATGCATAAAGCATTATAATCACATTCAGGCCTTATGAGCTATTGCAGAAAGCATTATAACCACATTCAGGCCTTATGAGCTATTGCATAAAGCATTATAACCACATTCAGGCCTTATGAGCTATGCATAAAGCATTATAACCACATTCAGGCCTTATGAGCTATTGCATAAAGCATTATAACCACATTCAGGCCTTATGAGCTATTGCATAAAGCATTATAACCACATTCAGGCCTTATGAGCTATTGCATAAAGCATTATAACCACATTCAGGCCTTATGAGCTATTGCATAAAGCATTATAACCACATGTACTGTGTAATGTCTTATGAAGAGGGTATTCATAAGTTTGGCCATTTGTCACTAATTCTGCCTTTTGCCTGGGTTGTCGACAAGGGATTTTTAATCAATAAGCAGCAACGTGGTTCTTACTCAATCGAGGGGACACAAACACAAACACACGCCTAGTTTTTTTAGGTGTATCGTCGGTGTACCGTTGTATTTTAAAATGCGACTGTCCTTGTCTATCAGTGTATCGTGTGTTGTTACTTGTCATGTTTTTTTTTTTTTTGGGGGGGACCCCCCCCCAGGAAGAATAGCTCCGACCTCGGCAAAAAAAAAAAACTAATGTGGATCCAAATAAACAAATAAACAAATAAACAATGTGTACAGATGTAAAACTATTTACTGAAAGAAAACATGGAGGCCTTTTCCAAAATGCCAAGCCATGATAGAGGTCTTTAGTGCTTGAGATTCAACCTATGTAGCTGTAGGGATGCCTCTGCTTTGTGGTTTACAGTTGAACTGCTTCTAGCGGAGACATGAACTCACGACGTTGTACAGTATTGTATGTGACTTTCACGCTACTGTAGTTACCATGGGCTACAGTGGCTACTTTACATACAACACTCACAGCTGGTCACACTTTGCTTCAGAGAGAATGAAGACAATGGCTGCCAAATATCAGTTTTATATAGCAACACCAGACCAGATACAGAGAGGAGAGGAGAGGAGAGAGGGCAGTCACGGCAATAATATAGCAATACTTGATCTCTTTAGAGCAAAGGTCTGGCTTGTGATATGAGGAGAAGTCAGCAGCTCTCTGGTATCCAAGTCTCTCTGAGTCTGTCTGTCTGCCTGGGCCAGGCTTTACTGGTGTCCAAGTCTCTCTGAGTCTGTCTGGCTGTCTGGGCCAGGCTTTACTGGTATCCAAGTCTCTCTGAGTCTGTCTGGCTGTCTGGGCCAGGCTTTACTGGTATCCAAGTCTCTCTGAGTCTGTCTGGCTGCCTGGGCCAGGCTTTACTGGTATCCAAGACTCTCTGAGTCTGTCTGGCTGTCTGGGCCAGGCTTTACTGGTATCCAAGTCTCTCTGAGTCTGTCTGTCTGCCTGGGCCAGGCTTTACTGTTGTCCAAGTCTCTCTGAGTCTGTCTGGCTGCCTGGGCCCGGCTTTACTGGTATCCAAGTCTCTCTGAGTCTGTCTGGCTGCCTGGGCCAGGCTTTACTGGTATCCAAGTCTCTCTGAGTCTGTCTGGCTGCCTGGGCCAAGCTTTACTGGTATCCAAGTCTCTCTGAGTCTGTCTGGCTGCCTGGGCCAAGATTTACTGGTATCCAAGTCTCTCTGCGTCTGTCTGGCTGCCTGGGCCTGGCTTTACTGTTATCCAAGTCTCTCTGAGTCTGTCTGGCTGCCTGGGCCTGGCTGCCTGGGCCCGGCTGGTATCCAAGTCTCTCTTACTGGTATCCAAGTCTCTCTGCGTCTGTCTGGCTGCCTGGGCCAAGCTTTACTGGTATCCAAGTCTCTCTGCGTCTGTCTGGCTGCCTGGGCCAAGCTTTACTGGTATCAGTTGTTCATAAGGAGAGAAGGACTGTTATTGTAGCAAGAGAGAGAGAGAGAGAGATTTAACATGTACACCAACAGTGTCTATCTTACTGTACAGAGACAAGAGTCTGGATCAAGAGGCAAGAGGTAAGAAGGCGCAGCAGCATATCTACTTCCTGAGGCGGCTGAAGAAATTTGGGATGCCGCCGCAGGTCCTCTCCAAATACTACCGCTGCCCCATCGAGAGCGTCCTGACCGGTTATATAACAGCCTGGTACGGGAATTACTCCGTCCATGACCGCAAGGCCTACCAACTGGTGATGACGGCCCAGTATATCACTGGGACCGTGCTCCCACCCATCCGGGACATCTACTCGAAACGTTGCCGGAGGAAGACACGAAGCATCAAGGACCACACACACCACCCAGCCATGAGCTGTTCACTCCCTTATCGTAAGGCAGACTGTATCGGAGGATGAGGTCTGACAGAAACTGTCTCTAAGAGAGACAGGTTAAATCTGTTTGTTGACTTGGCTTTCGAAGACTTTAGAAAGGCAGGGTAGGATAGATATAGGTCTGTAGCAGTTTGGGTCAAGAGTGTCCCCCCCTTTGAAGAGGGGGATGACCGCAGCTGCTTTCCAATCTTTGGGAATCTCAGACGACATGAAAGGGAGGTTGAACAAGCTAGTAATAAGGGGTTGCAACAATTTCGGCAGATAATTTTAGAAAGAAAGGGTCCAGATTGTCTAGCCCGGCTGATTTGTAGGGGTCCAGATTTTGCAGCTCTTTCAGAACATCAGCTGACTGGATTTGGGAGAAGGAGAAATGGGGAAGGCTTGAGCGAGTTGCTGTGGGGGGTGCAGGGCTGTTGACCGGGGTAGGGGTAGCCAGGTGGAAAGCATGGCCAGCCGTAGACATTTTTTCCTATCCTCAGTGCAGTGAGCAGCTGGGAGGAGGTGTTCTTATTCTCCATGGACTTTACAGTGTCCCAGAACCTTTTTGAGTTTGTGTTGCAGGAAGCAAATTTCTGCTTGAAAAAGCTAGCCTTGGCTTTTCTAACTGCCTGTGTATATTGGTTTCTAGCTTCCCTGAACAGCTGCATATCATGGGGGCTGTTCGATGCTAATCCAGACCGCCATAGGATGTTTTTGTGTTGGTTAAGGGCAGTCAGGTCTGGAGAGAACCAAGGGCTATATCTGTTCCTGGTTCTAAATTTCTTGAATGGGGCATGCTTATTTAAGATGGTTAGGAAGGCATTTAAAAAAAATAACCAGGCATCCTTTACTGACGGGATGAGATCAATATCCTTCCAGGATACCCCGGCCAGGTCGATTAGAAAGGCCTGCTCGCTGAAGTGTTTCAGGGAGCGTTTGACAGTGATGAGTGGAGGTCGTTTGACCGCTGACCCATTACGGATGCAGGCAATGAGGCAGTGATCGCTGAGATCTTGGTTGAAAACAGCAGAGGTGTATTTAGAGGGCAAGTTGGTTAGGAGGATATCTATGAGGGTGCCCGTGTTTAAAGCTTTGGGGTGGTACCTGGTAGGTTCATTGATAATTTGTGTGAGATTGAGGGCATCAAGCTTAGATTGTAGGATGGCTGGGGTGTTAAGCATGTTCCAGTTTAAGTGGAGGAGGAAGGGTGGGATTCCTCTCCATTTTCAGTACTCCAACATTAAGCCTTTCTCTTCTTCCTTGTATTTATTATTTATTTATTTATTATTGTATATTATAGTATTAATTGTATATTATAGTATTAATTGTATATTATAGTATATTATATTATTTATTTATTATGGATCCCTATCAGTGTCACGCCCTGGTCTTAGTATTTTGTGTTCTCTTTATTTATTTGGTCCACCAGGGTGTGACATGGGTTTATTTTGTGGTGTGTTTTTGTATTGGGGTTTTAGTAGGTATTGGGATTGTGGTTGAGTAGGGTTGTCTAGGAAAGTCTATGGCTGCCTGAGGTTCTCAATCAGAGGCAGGTGATTCTCGTTGTCTCTGATTGGGAACCATATTTAGGTAGCCTGGGTTTCACTGTGTGTTTGTAGGTGATTGTTCCTGTCTCTGTGTTAGTTGTCACCAGATAGGCTGTATAGGTTTTCACGTTTTGTATTGTTTGTTTTTTTCTTCTTTATTAAAGATGTATATTATCAACCACGCTACATTTTGGTCCGACTCTCCTTCGACGGAAGAAACCAGTAACAATCAGCAGCTACTCTTCCTGGGTTTTATTAGGGATCCCCATTAGTTCCTGCCAAGGCAGCAGCTACTCTTCCTGGGGTTTATTATGGATCCCCATTAGTTCCTGCCAAGGCAGCAGCTACTCTTCCTGGGGTTTATTATGGATCCCCATTAGTTCCTGCCAAGGCAGCAGCTACTCTTCCTGGGGTTTATTATGGATCCCCATTAGTTCCTGTCAAGGCAGCAGCTATTCTTCCTGGGGTTTATTATGGATCCCCATTAGTTCCTGCCAAGGCAGCAGCTACTCTTCCTGGGGTTTATTATGGATCCCCATTAGTTCCTGCCAAGACAGCAGCTACTCTTCCTGGGGTTTATTATGTATCCCCATTAGTTCCTGCCAAGGCAGCAGCTACTCTTCCTGGGGTTTATTATGTATCCCCATTAGTTCCTGTCAAGGCAGCAGCTATTCTTCCTGGGGTTTATTATGGATCCCCATTAGTTCCTGTCAAGACAGCAGCTATTCTTCCTGGGGTTTATTATGGATCCCCATTAGTTCCTGCCAAGACAGCAGCTACTCTTCCTGGGGTTTATTATGGATCCCCATTAGTTCCTGCCAAGACAGCAGCTACTCTTCCTGGGGTTTATTATGTATCCCCATTAGTTCCTGCCAAGGCAGCAGCTACTCTTTCTGGGGTCCAGCAAAATTTAGGCAGTTATATAATTTTGAAAATCATTACAATACATTAACAAATTTCACAACATATTAAGGCCACTACTCTACTACCACATATCTACAACACAAAAATCTATGTGTACATGTGTGTATAGTGCGTACGTTATCATGTGTGTGTGTGTGTGCATGTGTCCGTGCCTGTGTTTGTGTTGCTTCACAGTCCCCGCAGTTCCATAAGGTGTATTTTTTATCAGTTTAAAAAACAATTGAATTGTACTGCTGGCATCAGTTACCTAGTGTGGTATAGAGTTCCATGTAGTCACGTCTGGACTTGGGAATTGTGATGAGACCTCTGGTGGCATGACTTGTGGGGTATGCATGGGTGTGCTAGTAGTTTAAACAGATGCATTCAACATGTCAATACCTTTCACAAATACTATTATATATAATGATGAAGTCAATCTCTCCTCCACGTTCAGCCAGGACAGATTGACATGCATATTATTAATGTTAGCTCTCTGTGTACAGCCAAGGGACAGCCGTGCTGCCCTTTTCTGAGCCAATTACAATTTTCCTAAATCCCTCTTTGTGTCACCTGACCACACGACTGAACAGTAGTCCAGGTGTGACAAAACTAGGACCTGTAGGACCTGCCTTGTTGAGAAGGTAGAACAACACTTTATTATGGGCAGACTTCTGCCCATCTTAGCTACTGTTGTATCAATATGTTTTGTTACCCACCAAACCCTGCCACTGTGTTATGCTGTGTTTAAAGGTCTCGACAATGGATGTTGAAGGACTAACAAACAAGAGCTATCACACGCACATACACACGGGAACTCTGAATGCAACTATTGCTTGACACAGTCAATAATAAATCTGTCACTGAGCCAATGTACATTATTGATGAAATGGTATGTTTAGCTCCTGAAGCCTGATTGGTTGCTGTGGGCTGTGGGTGGATGAATGGGGCTGGATGACAGCTCTGTGTGGGTGGAGATAAAACACATAGAAAGAAAAAGGAAGAAAAATAGTTAGGCTGTGTCCAAAACGGCACCCTATTCCCTGTATAGGGCCCTGGTCAAAAGTAGTGCACTATATAGGGAATAGGGTTCTATAGGGCTCTGGTCTAAAGTAGTGCACAACATAGGGAATAGGGTTCTATAGGGCTCTGGTCTAAAGTAGTGCACTACATAGGGAATAGGGTTCTATAGGGCTCTGGTCAAAAGTAGTGCACTATATAGGGAATAGGGTTCTATAGGGCTCTGGTCAAAAGTAGTGCACTATATAGGGAATAGGGTTCTATAGGGCTCTGGTCAAAAGTAGTGCACTATGTAGGGAATAGGGTGCCATTGGGCCCTGGTCAAAAGTAGTGCACTATATAGGGAATAGGGTTCTATAGGGCTCTGGTCTAAAGTAGTGCACTATATAGGGAATAGGGTTCTATAGGGCTCTGGTCTAAAGTAGTGCACTATATAGGGAATAGGGTTCTATAGGGCTCTGGTCTAAAGTAGTGCACTATATAGGGAATAGGGTTCTATAGGGTTCTGATCTAAAGTAGTGCACTATATAGGGAATAGGGTTCCATAGGGTTCTGGTCTAAAGTAGTGCACTATATAGTGAATAGGGTTCTATAGGGCTCTGGTCTAAAATAGTGCACTATATAGGGAATAGGGTTCTATAGGGCTCTGGTCTAAAGTAGTGCACTACATAGGGAATAGGGTTCTATAGGGCTCTGGTCTAAAGTAGTGCACTACATAGGGAATAGGGTTCTATAGGGCTCTGGTCTAAAGTAGTGCACTACATAGGGAATAGGGTTCTATAGGGCTCTGGTCTAAAGTAGTGCACTATATAGGGAATAGGGTTCTATAGGGCTCTGGTCTAAAGTAGTGCACTATATAGGGAATAGGGTTCTATAGGGCTCTGGTCTAAAATAGTGCACTATATAGGGAATAGGGTTCTATAGGGCTCTGGTCTAAAGTAGTGCACTATATAGGGAATAGGGTTCTATAGGGCTCTGGTCTAAAGTAGTGCACTATATAGGGAATAGGGTTCTATAGGGCTCTGGTCAAAAGTAGTGCACTATATAGGGGAATAGGGTTCTATAGGGCTCTGGTCTAAAGTAGTGCACTATATAGGGAATAGGGTTCTATAGGGCTCTGGTCTAAAGTAGTGCACTATATAGGGAATAGGGTTCTATAGGGCTCTGGTCTAAAGTAGTGCACTATATAGGGAATAGGGTTCTATAGGGCTCTGGTCAAAAGTAGTGCACTATATAGGGAATAGGGTTCTATAGGGCTCTGGTCTAAAGTAGTGCACTATATAGGGAATAGGGTTCTATAGGGCTCTGGTCTAAAGTAGTGCACTATATAGGGAATAGGGTTCTATAGGGCTCTGGTCTAAAGTAGTGCACTATATAGGGAATAGGGTTCTATAGGGCTCTGGTCAAAAGTAGTGCACTATATAGGGGAATAGGGTTCTATAGGGCTCTGGTCTAAAGTAGTGCACTATATAGGGAATAGGGTTCTATAGGGCTCTGGTCTAAAGTAGTGCACTATATAGGAATAGGGTTCTATAGGGCTCTGGTCTAAAGTAGTGCACTATATAGGGAATAGGGTTCTATAGGGCTCTGGTCTAAAGTAGTGCACTATATAGGGAATAGGGTTCTATAGGGCTCTGGTCTAAAGTAGTGCACTATATAGGGAATAGGGTTCTATAGGGCTCTGGTCTAAAGTAGTGCACTATATAGGGAATAGGGTTCTATAGGGCTCTGGTCTAAAGTAGTGCACTATATAGGGAATAGGGTTCTATAGGGCTCTGGTCTAAAGTAGTGCACTGTATAGGGAATAGGGTTCTATAGGGCTCTGGTCAAAAGTAGTGCACTATATAGGGAATAGGGTTCTATAGGGCTCTGGTCAAAAGTAGTGCACTATATAGGGAATAGGGTTCTATAGGGCTCTGGTCTAATGTAGTGCACTATGTAGGGAATAGGGTACCATAGGGCTCTGGTCTAAAGTAGTGCACTATATAGGGAATAGGGTTCTATAGGGCTCTGGTCTAAAGTAGTGCACTATATAGGGAATAGGGTTCTATAGGGCTCTGGTCTAAAGTAGTGCACTATATAGGGAATAGGGTTCTATAGGGCTCTGGTCTAAAGTAGTGCACTATATAGGGAATAGGGTTCTATAGGGCTCTGGTCTAAAGTAGTGCACTATATAGGGAATAGGGTTCTATAGGGCTCTGGTCTAAAGTAGTGCACTACATAGGGAATAGGGTTCTATAGGACTCTGGTCTAAAGCAGTGCACTATATAGGGAATAGGGTTCTATAGGGCTCTGGTCAAAAGTAGTGCACTATATAGGGAATAGGGTTCTATAGGGCTCTGGTCTAAAGTAGTGCACTATATAGGGAATAGGGTTCTATAGGGCTCTGGTCTAAAGTAGTGCACTATATAGGGAATAGGGTTCTATAGGGCTCTGGTCTAAAGTAGTGCACTATATAGGGAATAGGGTTCTATAGGGCTCTGGTCTAAAGTAGTGCACTATATAGGGAATAGGGTTCTATAGGGCTCTGGTCTAAAGTAGTGCACTATATAGGGAATAGGGTTCTATAGGGCTCTGGTCAAAAGTAGTGCACTATATAGGGAATAGGGTTCTATAGGGCTCTGGTCTAAAGTAGTGCACTACATAGGGAATAGGGTTCTATAGGGCTGTGGTCTAAAGTAGTGCACTATATAGGGAATAGGGTTCTATAGGGCTCTGGTCAAAAGTAGTGCACTATATAGGGAATAGGGTTCTATAGGGCTCTGGTCTAAAGTAGTGCACTATATAGGGAATAGGGTTCTATAGGGCTCTGGTCTAAAGTAGTGCACTATATAGGGAATAGGGTTCTATAGGGCTCTGGTCAAAAGTAGTGCACTATATAGGGAATAGGGTTCTATAGGGCTCTGGTCTAAAGTAGTGCACTATATATAGGGAATAGGGTTCTATAGGGCTCTGGTCTAAAGTAGTGCACTATATAGGGAATAGGGTTCTATAGGGCTCTGGTCTAAAGTAGTGCACTATATAGGGAATAGGGTTCTATAGGGCTCTGGTCTAAAGTAGTGCACTATGTATAGGGAATAGGGTTCTATAGGGCTCTGGTCTAAAGTAGTGCAATATATAGGGAATAGGGTTCTATAGGGCTCTGGTCTAAAGTAGTGCACTATATAGGGAATAGGGTTCTATAGGGCTCTGGTCTAAAGTAGTGCACTATATAGGGAATAGGGTTCTATAGGGCTCTGGTCTAAAGTAGTGCACTATATAGGGAATAGGGTTCTATAGGGCTCTGATCTAAAGTAGTGCACTATATAGGGAATAGGGTTCTATAGGGCTCTGATCTAAAGTAGTGCACTATATAGGGAATAGGGTTCTATAGGGCCCTGGTCAAAAGTAGTGCACTATATAGGGAATAGGGTTCTATAGGGCTCTGGTCTAAAGTAGTGCACTACATAGGGAATAGGGTTCTATAGGGCTCTGGTCTAAAGTAGTGCACTATATAGGGAATAGGGTTCTATAGGGCTCTGGTCTAAAGTAGTGCACTACATAGGGAATAGGGTTCTATAGGGCTGTGGTCTAAAGTAGTGCACTATATAGGGAATAGGGTTCTATAGGGCTCTGGTCAAAAGTAGTGCACTATATAGGGAATAGGGTTCTATAGGGCTCTGGTCTAAAGTAGTGCACTACATAGGGAATAGGGTTCTATAGGGCTCTGGTCTAAAGTAGTGCACTATATAGGGAATAGGGTTCTATAGGGCTCTGGTCTAAAGTAGTGCACTACATAGGGAATAGGGTTCTATAGGGCTGTGGTCTAAAGTAGTGCACTATATAGGGAATAGGGTTCTATAGGGCTCTGGTCAAAAGTAGTGCACTATATAGGGAATAGGGTTCTATAGGGCTCTGGTCTAAAGTAGTGCACTATATAGGGAATAGGGTTCTATAGGGCTCTGGTCAAAAGTAGTGCACTATATAGGGAATAGGGTTCTATAGGGCTCTGGTCTAAAGTAGTGCACAACATAGGGAATAGGGTTCTATAGGGCTCTGGTCTAAAGTAGTGCACTACATAGGGAATAGGGTTCTATAGGGCTCTGGTCTAAAGTAGTGCACTACATAGGGAATAGGGTTCTATAGGGCTGTGGTCTAAAGTAGTGCACTATATAGGGAATAGGGTTCTATAGGGTTCTGGTCTAAAGTAGTGCACTATATAGGGAATAGGGTTCTATAGGGTTCTGGTCTAAAGTAGTGCACTATATAGGGAATAGGGTTCTATAGGGCTCTGGTCTAACGTAGTGCACTATGTAGGGTATAGGATTCCATTTGGGACGCAGTTGTATCTGCACACTATCGCTCCAGTGCAATACAGTTTGGACAGCAAGCTGCCGTTATCAGGGTTCCTCTGAAGATACAGTCACATCCCACATACCTAACACCCACGCCATCCCTAACCCATATTTCTGGTACATCACTAGAACTAAATGGTATCAAGGCTCATTTTAAGGTTTTATTGCTAACCAACAATGCATTACACGGAGTTGCTCCTACCTATCTCTCCGATTTGACCCTGTACATACCTACACGTACACTACGGTCACAAGACGAAGGCCTCCTTATTGTTCAAATCAAATTGTATTGGTCACATACACGTATTTATCAGATGTTATTGCGGGTGTAGCGAAATGCTTGTGTTCTTAGCGCCAACAGAGCAGTTATATCTAACAATACACACAAATCTAAAAAGTAAAAGAATGGAATTAAGAAATATATAAATAATAGGATGAGGAGAATAAATATATACAGTACCAGTCAAAAGTTAGGACACACCTACTCATTCAAGGGTTTACTCATTAGAATATTAGTTAAAACATCAAAACTATGAAATAACACATATGGAATCATGTACTAACCAAAAAAAACTGTTAAACAAATCAAAATATATATTTGAGATTCGTAAAAGTAGCTACCCTTTGCCTTGATGACAGCTTTACACACTCTTGGCATTCTCTCAACCAGCTTCATGAGGTAGTCACCTGGATTGCATTTCAATTAACAGGTGTGCCTGGTTAAAAGTTAATTTGTGGAATATCTTTCCTTCTTAATGCATTTGATGCCATCAGTTGTGTTGTAACAAGGTAGGGGTGGTATACAGAAGATAACCCTATTTGGTAAAAGACCCTATTATGGCAAGAACAGCTCAAATAAGCAAAGAGAAATGACAGTCCATCATTACTTTAAGACATGAAGGTCAGTCAATACGGAAAATGTCAAGAACATCGAAAGTTTCTTCAAGTGCCGTCGCAAAAACCATCAAGCGCTCTGATGAAACCCTCTCATGAGGACCCGCCACAGGAAATAAAGACCCAGAGTTACCTCTGCTGCAGAGGATACGTTCATTAGAGTTACCAGCTTCAGAAATTGTAGCCCAAATAAAAGCTTCACAGAGTTCAAGTAACAGACACATCTCAACATCAACTGTTCAGAGGAGACTGCATGAATCAGGCCTCATGGTCTAATTTCTGCAAAGAAACCACTACTAAAGGACACCAATAAGAAGAAGAGACTTGCTTGGGCCAAGAAACACGAGCAATGGACATTAGACCGGTGGAAATCTGTCCTTTGGTCTGATGAGTCCAAATTTGAGATTTTTGGTGATGGTGTGGAGGTGCTTTGGTGGTGACATGGTCAGTGATTTATTTAGAATTCAAGGCACACAACCAGCCTGGCTACCACAGCATTCTGCAGCAATATGACATCCCACTTGGTTTGCACTTAGTGGGACTATCATTTGTTTTTCAACAGGACAATGACCCAACACACCTCCAGGCTGTATAAGGGCTATTTGATCAAGAAGGAGAGTGATGGAGTGCTGCATCAGATGACCTGGCCTCCACAATCACCCAACATCAACCCAATTGAGATGGTTTAGGATGAGTTGAACAGCAGAGTGAAGGAAAAGCAACCAACAAGTGCTGTATGTGGTAACTCCTTCAAGACGGTTGGAAAAGCATTCCAGGTGAAGCTGGTTGAGAGAATGCCAATGGGTGTGCAAAGCTGTCATCAAGGCAAAGGGTGGCTGCTTTGAAGAATCAAGAATAAAATATATTTAGATTTGTTTAACACTTTTTTTTCATTACTACATGATTCGATATATGTGTTATTTCATAGGAGGAATTGGCTTTGTTTATGTCTTCACTATTATTTTACAATGTATAAAATTGCCAAAATAAACAAAAACACTTGAATGAGTAGGTGTCCAAACTTTTGACTGGTACTGTATATACTGTATGTGATGGGATGTATAGACATTATGGACAGTTTGTGGATAGAATATGTAGTATATCTGAAGAATCCTTTTATAGAATAGTATATGTACGGCAATAGTTAAATAGGATTGGCCTTGACTATAATACAGTATTTACATATAAAGTGGGTAAAACAGCATCTAAACCTTATTAAAGTGACCAGTGTTCCATTATTAAAGGGACCAGTGTTCCATTATTAAAGTGACCAGTGTTCCATTATTAAAGGGACCAGTGTTCCATTATTAAAGTGACCAGTGTTCCATTATTAAAGTGACCAGTGTTCCATTATTACGTTCCATTATTAGAGTGGCCAGTGTTCCATTATTACGTTCCATTATTAGAGTGGCCAGTGTTCCATTATTAAAGTGACCAGTGTTCCATTATTACGTTCCATTATTAGAGTGGCCAGCGTTCCATTATTACGTTCCATTATTAGAGTGACCAGTGTTCCATTATTACGTTCCATTATTAGAGTGGCCAGTGTTCCATTATTAAAGTGACCAGTGTTCCATTATTAAAGTGACCAGTGTTCCATTATTAAAGTGACCAGTGTTCCATTATTAAAGTGACCAGTGTTCCATTATTAAAGTGACCAGTGTTCCATTATTAAAGTGACCAGTGTTCCATTATTAAAGTGACCAGTGTTCCATTATTAAAGTGCCCAGTGTTCCATTAATAAAGTGACCAGTGTTCCATGACTATGTACATAGGGCAGCAGCCTCTAAGGTGCAGGGTTGAGTAACCGGGTGGTAGCTGGCTAGTGACAGTGACTAAAGTTCAGGGCGGTGTACTGTCCGGCTAGTGGTGACTATTTAACAGTCTGATGGCCTTGAGATAGAAGTTGTTTTTCAGCCTCTCGGTCCCAGCTTTGATGTACCTGTACTGACCTTGCCTTCTGGATGATAGCAGGGTGAACAGGCCGTGGCTAGGGTGACTGAGGTCCTTGATGATCTTCTTGGCACCTGGTGCTGTAGATGTCCTGGAGGGCAGACAGTGTGCCCCCCCGGTGATGCGTTGTGCTGACCGCACCACCCTCTTGAGAGCCCTGCGGTTGCGGACGGTTTAGTTGACGTACCAGGTGGTGATACAGCCTGACAGGATGCTCCTGATTTGTGTTGCGCCTTCTTCAACACACTGTCTGTGTGGGTGGACCATTTCAGATCATCAGTGATGTGTACAATGAGGAACTTGAAGCTTTTCATCTTCTCCACTGTGGCCCCGTCGATGTGGATGGGGGCGCACTCCCTCTGCTCTCTCCTGAAGTTCATGATCAGCTCCTTCGTTTTGTTGATGTTGTAAGGAGAGGTTATTTTCCTGACACCACTCTGCCAGAGTTCTCACCTCCTCCCTGTAGGCTGTCTCCTCATTGTTGGTAATCAGGCCTACTGCTGTTGTGTCGTCTGCAAACTTGATGATTGAGTTGGAGGCGTGCGTTGCCATGCAGTCATGGGTGAACAGGGACTACAGGAGGGGGGCGGCCTGTCAGGAAGTCCAGGACCCAGTTGCACAGGGTAGGGTTCAGACCCAGGGCCTCCAGCATAATGATGAGTTTAGAGGGTACTATGGTGTTGAAGGCTGAGCTGCAGTCAATGAACAGCATTCTTACATAGGTATTCCTCTTGTCCAGATGGGATAGGGCAGTGGGCAGTGCGATGGCGATTGCATCGTCTGTTGATCTATTGGGGCGGTATGCAAACTGGAGTGCGTCTAGAGTGTCGGGTAAGGTGGAAGTGATATGAACCTTAACTAGCCTCTCAAAGCACTTCATGATGACAGAAGTGAGCGCTGCGGGCCGATAGTACGGCCCATAGTTATATCATCTTGAACAGCATACTGGGATAGGGATTGGTTGAATAAATCTGTAAACACACAAGCCAGCTGGGTCATGCGCATGCTCTGAGGACGAGGCTGTGAATGCCGTCTGGGCGAGAAGTCTTGCGAGGGTTAACAAGCTTAAATGTTAAGTGTCTTACTCGCGTTGGTCACGGAGAACGAAAGCTCACAGTCCTCAGGAGTGGTGGCATGTGTCGGAGGCACTGTGTTGTTTTCTCTGATGGTGTTTAGCTTGTCTGGGATCAAGACGTCGGTGTCCGCAACATGGCTGGATTTTTCTTTAATCTGTGATTGTTTGGAGTCCCTGCCACAAACGTCTCGTGTCTGAGCCGTTGAATTG
Organism: Oncorhynchus tshawytscha; assembly: GCF_018296145.1. NCBI lineage: Eukaryota > Metazoa > Chordata > Actinopteri > Salmoniformes > Salmonidae > Oncorhynchus > Oncorhynchus tshawytscha. The sequence goes on along the minus strand of NC_056447.1, from coordinate 54,288,347 downwards.
TGACTCCACTTTGTCTCTGTACTGATGTTTTGCCTGTTTGATTGTCTTATGGAGGACATAACTGGACTGTTTGCATTCAACCATATTCCCAGTCACCTTGCCGTGGTTAAACGTGGTGGTTCGCGCTTTCAGTTTTGCACAAATGCTGCCATTTAATCCAAATGTTTTGGTTTTGGTAGGTTTTAATTGTCAAAGTGGGAACAACATCCCTTATACACTTCCTGATGAACTCTGTCACTATGTCAGTGTATACATCAATGTTATTCTCAGAGGCAACCTGGAACATATCGCAATCCGGGTGATCAAAACAATCTTGAATCATAGATTCTGATTGGTCAGACCAGTGTTGAACAGTCCTTACCACTGGTACTTCCTGTTTGAGTTTCAGAAGAGGCAGAATGGAGGCGTGATCTGATTTGCCGAAGGGAGGGCGGGGGAGGGCCTTGTAGCCGTCCCGGAAGGGAAAGTAGGAATGGTCAAGAGTTTTTTGATGTGTGAGTAGTGCAGACAACGTGTTGATAAAACGGCGGGTTTTCCTCAGATTTGTTTTTATTAAAGTTGCCACCTTGAAACATTTGGAGCTAATAAAAGGTGAGAAATAATAACATTTAAAAAAAATACTGCAAATTTGCTTCAGAGCCAGGAACATGTCTATCGACGCCATCTCGTCAGGTATTTTTGTTCATGGGAAAATCAAAGCAAACAGCTGGAGGCTTTCTGCTATAGAGCTCCATTTTTAATGGAATGGTCTGCTGATCCATGTGAGAGATGCAGACTAAGTCTCAACCTTTAAGCCTTTCACTGAAGACTCTTCAGTAGGTCCCATGATTGAGTGTCGTCTGACCCAGGGATGCGAAGGTGAACGGCAAGGCACTGGGGTGACGAACCACCCTTACTGTCTCTGCCTGGCCGGCCCTCCTCCACTGGGATTCTCTGTCTCTGACTCTATTACGGGGGTTTGAGTCACTGGCTTGCTCGAGCTTTCCCATGCCGTTCCTAGAAGGGGTGCATCACGTTGTGTCAGGTTTTTTCCCCGCTATACTTGACCTGAGTAGGTTGAGTCACTGACATGATCTTCCTGTCCGGTTTTGCACCCCCTTGGGCTCGTGCGGTGGGGGAGATCTTTGTGGGCTATACTTGGCCTTGTCTCAGGGTAGTAAGTTTGTGATCTGTTGATATCCTTTTGGTGGTGTGGTGGGGTTATATCCTACCTGGTTGACCCTGTCCAATGGAAACTTTGGACATGGCCTCAGTGTCCCCTGATCCCCCCCCATCTCAGTCTCCAGTATCTATGCTGCAATAGACTATGTTTCGGGGGCTGTCATATCTGGTGTAATTCTCCTGTCTTATGTGGTGTCCTTTGAGACCTTAGCTATGCTCCATCTATTTTTTTTAATTATGCGTGCCAGCAAAGCCCATACACAACACAACAATAAACAATACATTAATTGCACTATAACAGTGACACAATGTGCCCAAAAATGGTTAGGTCCTACATAAACATGTCCTGACAGCAGAGCTTTCTTTTCAACAGTGCTACACCTGGCTATCAGCGGAGCCTTGTCTGGCAGCGAAACAGTTAATTCAGCCTAATTTACTGCCTTTTTAAAACACATAGTTGATATAGCAGACTTGATTAATTAAACAAATGTGGGTTCTACTGACAATTGAGATGTACAAACTATGGCATAAGGGAATGATGAGCGGGTAAGAGGCAATCAGTAATTTCGATTAAGACATTAATGAGCGAGCTAAGATGGACATAGTCAATATAATTGTTCAGCACTTTTGAAATGTACAGCAACAGAATTCAGAACATGGGCCGTTCTTACAATATTCTCCCTGTACACCAAGTCAGAACTGTGGGATAAATAAAGGGGCACATAAGCAGACAATGAAACTTACAATATTCGATGATGACATTTCTCTAAAACAGGCTATAGGCTACATGTGCACCACCAAGTCAGAACAGTAAACTAAGTTATGAGGGGGAAAGGGACCAAATTATTAGCGTGAGGCACATTGGTTACTGACAGCTTACTACACAACATACACTTAGTTTTACTTTCTTAGCTACAGTATACATATCTCCCTGGCATATTACATAATTTATGCAGCAGCATACAATACACTCACTGTTGTGCTGTGCTCACTTGAACAGGAAGGTGGCTTAGCAGTCCTTCTTGTGGGCAAATGTTGTCTTGAAACTTTGTCATCAAAGTATGTCATTCTCTGGATTTATGGTGTTTTCAAGACAACTGGGAACTATGAAAGAAAACAAGGTTGCATCTTGACGTCAGTGATCTTCAGGTCGGAGCTCGAGAAAGAGGCCCGGAGTTCCTGACTTGGAATCCCGAGTTGGATGACCGTTCAAAGCGTATTTTCCCAGTTGTCTGAGATTTCCCACTTCCGAGTTTCCTGTTGTTTTGAACACGGATGAAAGCATGCTGGATGGACAGCATGGTCAATGTATTCAACCTTTTGTGGCCCATGGTGTTGCATGTGAAAGTTGATCCTTTTAAGCTTGGAAAATACACTGTTTAACCCAGACTTGGACCACACACCCTCTCCACCGATTCGCAGGCAGGGGAAACAAAATAGTGATTGCTTTGCAAAGCTTGCAGTTAGCCACTGATTCCTTCCAAACCACTCATTGCTGATTCTGCGATTTCCAACTTGTTGTGTAATGTTTATGTCCAATGGCCGATGAGCACCGATAAGTTTTATCTATAATTTATCTTCTTATGACAAGGATTGAAAAGGATTTGCCAGTAGATTGTCGACGTGATTCATGATAATGACTGCTTGTCTAGCTTGCTAGCTAAGATTCCAGTCCAATCAAAGCTACGGCAGATATAACGTGATTTGTCGTCATTTTATCTGTGACCAATGACCTTGAGCCTTCTTGGATGGGCACTTCTAATGTAAATCTATGGCAGCACCCAAAGGGGCTTGAATTTTCTAGCTCTCCCTGTAGATTTTATAATGATGTAGTGTCCCCATGAGTGACCGAACATTGAGCCAATCACGGCGCAACTAGAGAAGTTTACCAACGCCAACGTTCCGTATTTTCCGCTGGCTACCCCACCACCACAGAAAGCACTGAGCTGGGCTGAAACGCCTGCATTTTGAAGTTGCCTTACTCAAGAAGGCAAAAAATAGACCATGTTTGTATTCAGCTTTATTAAATCAATTCATATTTTTGTTTTTACATTGTTTGCAAACTGATATGTATTAATGCCAAAATAACATGCAAAACAGCCACTTTTTTTTGCTAAACAAGTGGGTCTCAAAACAGGTGGGTCTCATAACAGGTGGGGCTCTAAACAGGTGGGGCTCAAAACAGGTGGGGCTCTAAACAGGTGGGGCTCTAAACAGGTGGGTCTCAAAACAGTTGGGGCTCAAAACAGGTGGGGCTCTAAACAGGTGGGTCTCTAAACAGGTGGGTCTCAAAACAGGTGGGTCTCATAACAGGTGGGGCTCTAAACAGGTGGGGCTCTAAACAGGTGGGTCTCAAAACAGGTGGGTCTCATAACAGGTGGGGCTCTAAATAGGTGGGGCTCAAAACAGGTGGGGCTCTAAACAGGTGGGGCTCTAAACAGGTGGGTCTCAAAACAGGTGGGTCTCATAACAGGTGGGGCTCTAAACAGGTGGGTCTCAAAACAGGAGGGGCTCTAAACAGGTGGGCCTCTAAACAGGTGGGCCTCTAAACAAATCAACTCTGCCATGAATGACTGGTCGCCACTGGCTCTTATAACCTCCACCACGCACAGCCAAGAGAGGACCGTGCTTCTACAGTACACCTGCATTGCTGGCTCTTTAGGGTTTTAGGCTGGCACTGTGACAACTGCTGATGTAAAAATGTTTTTGATTGGTTGATTAGTTAATTCCCTAATAAAATAGCATAGCTATATGTTTGTATAGTGATATGCATTTCTCAAAATAAGACGGGGATTATGAAAAACCTACTCGGTAACGAGTAGTCTACATATTACGGTAATGACACTGCGCTCCCTTGTGCGTACCTCCCATTACGGTACCTGCATACATCCGTCGGATTCTCCACCCCACTGTTTGCAAACCCATTGAGCACAGCTCAAAAGCTGCTGTTCGAATACCAGTGAAAGGAAAACTCTGTATTGTCTTCGCTTGCTATACTGTAAGTACACACAAACTTCAGTGTGTTTCGCTCAAACATTTCTTTGCATGTTATTTTTATTTATCAATAACTCGGTTTAGTTGAACAGTCGGTTTGCGTAGTTGAATGTCTTTTTAAAAATTTGAAAGATATATTAACTTCTCTGGACAAATAAACAACCTTTTTAATTGGTAGATTGAGGGCAAAATGAGTTAATTGTGTAGCGTCTGGTGGAATGTGTGTTTTGATAGAATTTCAAGAATCACGCATTGGTTAATTCAACGACGCTTGTCCATTTGACACTTCTGATTATTCCTTGATGAAATAGTCACCACCAATATTCCCGATAATGGCTCATATGCCGGTTAAGGTCTTCTTCCGGATAAATTGATCAGCACTTTTGATATCCAGCTCACAAGTATCCCTGCAGCTATGAATAAACAGAATATTCCTAGTTTGGCCAGGGGCAGCGGAACGATTTTTTTGGTGTTTTTTTTTTTGACAGGGTTGCGGGGGAAAAAAATCCCGACATTAGGTAGGCTATTAGTACATGTGTATATAATAAACTGCATGTATGCATCTAACCTTCTGTCATTACTTGATGCTCTTTAGAATAACCTACTAAATAATGCCTTGTATTACGTTCTGATAAGCATCGGTGGAATGAACGCATCAACTTTGACATCGTTAAAGTTCTCTTTCATTTCTGCCTCACATGGGGAGCGAAAACAATTACACTGAAAACCCATCTAGCACGTTTGGTGGCGATAACACAACGAAGCCCCATTCATCTTCAATTAAGTGGGCGAGGGACGGTTGAGGGAGGGAGTTGTACACCGCAGGACTGAAGTTGGGGGGGAGAGCGACTGAAGTTTTGACTCATACTCCACGACATCGCATTGATATTGACCAATCGAAGCTGGCTATAGCTTCCAACCGCTATTGGATTGGCTGACTGGCTGTTGATAGCTACCTTGCGGGCCCTCAGGTGAGGGCTAACAGGAGTTCGAGACTAGCATGGCCAGGGAGTGCTGCTTGCATAGATCCTCTTAGGGACAGGGGAGATTTTCCTTGCACATTTTCGAAATGACATCAATTTGTTTACTGGTTTTAAGCAATGGTGTAAAAATACTTGAGAGTACTACTTCGTTTTTGGGGATATCTGCACGTTACTATTTAATTTGACAACTTTTACTTCACTACATTCTTAATGAAAATACTGTACTTTTGACTCTACATTTTCCCAGACAACCAAAAGTACTTGTTACATTTTGAATGTTTAGCAGGACAGGAAAATGGTCTAATTCAAGCACTTATCAAGAGAACACATGTTCATCCCCAATGCCTCTGGCCTGGAAGACTTACTGAACACATGCGTCTTTTGTAAATAATGTTGGACAGTGCCCCTGGCGATCTATACATTTTAAAAACAAGAAAATGGTGCCATCTGCTTTGCAGAGTCAACTCTGCAGGCTACTTGGCCTAATACACCTCTGTGTAGTACTGCAAAAAAAACTAAAGTAAAGTTTTGAATAAAATGACCTTTGAACTTACTCTACCGGTTGACATACGCCATTGGAGAACAGTGGATGACACCGCGCATTGATTAAAAAAAAATATTGTATTGTATTGCAGCATCCAAAGAAAATAACCTATTTTATACAGGACAAACACAGGTTTCCAAGTACACATTAAATAATTTGACTGATAGATTCAATGTAGTCGGAGGTATACTCCCCCAAAGGTCATTGCCACTCAACTCCATTGAGATGTGATGTACACGCTGTGGAGTTGAGAATTTTCAGCTGAATGACTGTAGTCTACCTGCTAGCAGCGTGTGTCTTGAGTCCGACGCTACATCTGTAATCGGCAGACATGTCTGATTAGAGAATCGCTGTTTGCATCACCGAGCAGTGAACAATTTTTTTATTTTTTTATCCAGTCTTTAGATGCTACACCCCCCTCGCTCTTCACAAATCAAAATCTAATATGAATGCCAATGTTTTGTTTTGCACAGGGTATATCAATTTTGCTGATATCTTTTGCATTTTTAAACACAAGTTGTAGGTAAGTCGCGTCTCTCAACAACAACAAAATTAGGGTCTGGAAGAAGTTTTTGAGGAACCCCGCAGACTTCACTCCGTGGTAGCACAAGTTTGGCGGTTTGTACGAAACACTTCGCAGACGGTTCAGATTGGAATGGCACTGCATGGGAACCCTGAACCATACAATTTTAAAATGAACTACAACTTTGTTGTTCCTGTTGCAAAATGTTTTACAACAGATTAAACATTTTTCAACAATCGCCGTAATGAATACACCCCTGTCTGGTTCACACCTGTCTGTTGTTAGATAATGAGTGCCGCAAAACGGGAAGTAAATTAAACGTATAAGTGCAAAGCTAGACCAAAACATTGGCATCCATATTAGATTATGATTTGGGGAGGGGGTTAGTGTCAATTGAATTTAATAGATTTTTGTTCATTGCTTGGTGACTCAAATGGCGACTCGCCAGTCAGAACCGTGAGGCTGAGAAAATGTTTCAGTATTTTTAAAGCTGATTTTCCTGTAATTCAAAAAATGTAATAATTCAAGGCTTATGACGTGTTCAAATACTGTCTGGGGGGCTGACCTCCAAGGGACCCCCCCCCCCACAAAAAAAAGGTTCTAGGGTGTTGTGACCTAATGAGTCCCACCGTATCACTGGTGTGTTTTGGACTTCTAACTTATTTTTAAGATTGTGTGTTTGAGCCATTGGTCCGTGTGATTTAACGGGGGCTGAGCTACAACTGTGTTTGAGCCATTGGTCCGTGTGATTTAACGGGGGGGCTGAGCTACAACTGTGTTTGAGCCATTGGTCCGTGTGATTAACGGGGGCTGAGCTACAACTGTGTTTGAGCCATTGGTCCGTGTGATTTAACGGGGGCTGAGCTACAACTGTGTTTGAGCCATTGGTCCGTGTGATTTAACGGGGGCTGAGCTACAACTGTGTTTGAGCCATTGGTCCGTGTGATTTAACGGGGGCTGAGCCAACTGTGTTTGAGCCATTGGTCCGTGTGATTAACGGGGGCTGAGCTACAACTGTGTTTGAGCCATTGGTCCGTGTGATTTAACGGGGGCTGAGCTACAACTGTGTTTGAGCCATTGGTCCGTGTGATTTAACGGGGGCTGAGCTACAACTGTGTTTGAGCCATTGGTCCGTGTGATTAACGGGGGCTGAGCTACAACTGTGTTTGAGCCATTGGTCCGTGTGATTAACGGGGGGCTGAGCTACAACTGTGTTTGAGCCAAGGGTGGATTCTGAAGGGGCCCGGGGCCCCGAGTCTTTTTATACAAAAACGTCCGAATGGTTTTAGCTACAAACTACGATAAGCCATCTGTAAAAAGCTGAGACTGTTTTGCTCTATGATGCTACACAAATGTCATTAGAAGGTAAGGGGTTATTCTACATAGAAGATCATAGTAAATCCCAGGTCATAGTGTCTATAATACTGTAAGGGGTTCTTCTACATAGATCATAGGAAATCCCAGGTCATAGTGTCTATAATACTGTAAGGGGTTCTTCTACATAGATCATAGGAAATCCCAGGACATAGTGTCTATAATACTGTAAGGCGTTCTTCTACATAGAAGATCATAGGAAATCCCAGGTCATGGTGTCTATAATACTGTAAGGGGTTCTTCTACATAGATCATAGTAAATCCCAGGTCATAGTGTCTATAATACTGTAAGGGGTTCTTCTACATAGATCATAGTAAATCCCAGGTCATGGTGTCTATAATACTGTAAGGGGTTCTTCTACATAGAAGATCATAGGAAATCCCAGGTCATAGTGTCTATAATACTGTAAGGGGTTCTTCTACATAGAAGATCATAGGAAATCCCAGGTCATAGTGTCTATAATACTGTAAGGGGTTCTTCTACATAGATCATAGTAAATCCCAGGTCATAGTGTCTATAATACTGTAAGGGGTTCTTCTACATAGAAGACCATAGGAAATCCCAGGACATAGTGTCTATAATACTGTAAGGGGTTCTTCTACATAGAAGATCATAGGAAATCCCAGGTCATGGTGTCTATAATACTGTAAGGGGTTCTTCTACATAGATCATAGTGTCTATAATACTGTAAGGGGTTCTTCTACATAGATCATAGTAAATCCCAGGTCATAGTGTCTATAATACTGTAAGGGGTTCTTCTACATAGATCATAGTAAATCCCAGGTCATGGTGTCTATAATACTGTAAGGGGTTCTTCTACATAGAAGATCATAGGAAATCCCAGGTCATAGTGTCTATAATACTGTAAGGGGTTCTTCTACATAGAAGACCATAGGAAATCCCAGGTCATAGTGTCTATAATACTGTAAGGGGTTCTTCTACATAGATCATAGGAAATCCCAGGACATAGTGTCTATAATACTGTAACAAACTCACGTAGTTGTTACAAACTCCAAACGCCACACAGTCGTCACTGACTAGTTGGATATTAATTTCCCACTGAGCAAACATTTTCTGTGCTTACAGCATTTATATCAGGGTTTTGCTTAGGCAGACCTTAGTTGTTTTTTATTTTTATTTTTTAAAACATTTTTCAGTAAGACTCATAAATGCAACACTTTATGTCCAATAGTTTTGTGTTCTACTTGTAGCCCTGGTTGTCCTTTTTAAAGAACATGGTAAAACACCTCATTGTGAGGTTCAATATAAAGGCTGGACATGAAGATAAATGAGCAGACGATTTTTGCTGGGATCTCGGTACTGATGTGGTTAATGTGTTACCGTAGCCTAGCCGATAGAACATTTCTCTGCTTGTTGTTTTCAGTCATTCCTCTTCGTGTTTCAACACGTTCAGTTCACACACATTGACAGATCATGACCAACCATACTTAAAAGGAGAAAAAAAAAACTTTTTTTAGTACAAAAATTAACATGGATTGGAACATGGATTGGATTGGAACATGGATTGGATTGGAACATGGATTGGATTGGAACATGGATTGGATTGGAACATGGATTGGATTGGAACTTGGATTGGAACATGGATTGGATTGGAACATGGATTGGATTGGAACATGGATTGGATTGGAACTTGGATTGGAACATGGATTGGATTGGAACATGGATTGGATTGGAACATGGATTGGATTGGAACTTGGATTGGAACTTGGATTGGAACTTGGATTGGATTGGAACATGGATTGGAACATGGATTGGATTGGAACATGGATTGGAACATGGATTGGATTGGAACATGGATTGGATTGGAACATGGATTGGATTGGAACTTGGATTGGAACATGGATTGGATTGGAACATGGATTGGATTGGAACATGGATTGGATTGGAACTTGGATTGGATTGGAACATGGATTGGAACATGGATTGGATTGGAACATGGATTGCTTCTAAACCGTTATAGGAAGAAGCTGTTTTAGAGTGCTTTAAAAAATAGCTGAAAATTACCTTCCCCTTTGACAAATGGAAGGATATAGTGGCGGGACTGAGGCGGGACTGAGGCGGGACTGAGGCGGGTAAGAGGGACTGACGGGTGGCCAATAATAGTATTGCTTCAGGCTCTCATGGAGGCAGAGAATAGGGACTGTGTGGGTGTCTGATGCATGTCGGGGACTGTTTGTGTATTGTCCCTGTATGCACAGTTTTTTTTGAGCTTGAAGTCAGAATTATTTTTAAGAACCTGGATAGACACCATGCTGCCTCTTTCCTGTGTGTGTGCGTGCGAAGATCACCCCCCCCCCCTACTTCTTGAAGCAACCTAATAGGTTTGACCTGCTCTGTAAAAGCCAGGGACCATACTATTTGGGTGTGTTTCGATGGGTGTCCTCCTGTCTCTCTCTCTCTCTCTCTCTCCTAATGTGAGCCTTAGATCACTCCCTAGTTTCTACAGGTCTGTGGACACACAACTACTGTTTTTAAATACAAATTGAACTGATATGTAGAGAGAGACGTGTGACTTGGTTCTGTAGCGATATGTTGGCAAATTTGTGTAGGGCAGGCATATTGTACATAGAGACGCTACTGGAACTATCACTGCTCCCATCTGTATACAGTATGATGTGATGCCTGGCAAAAGAAGTTGTTGAAAGTGGAATCTTTCTCTGTTCCTACCGTGTGTGTGTGTGTGGTGTGTGTGTGGTGTGTATAAAAGCCGAACGGCTACATAAATGTCAGCTGACTGAACACAGGGATTGTGTTGCGAGCCAAACAGTAGTCTCCTGTTTTCCTGCTCCGAGGGAAACTAACACCCTCCTTAACCTTTCTTCGCCCATGACAACGGTTCCATCACAGTAAACGTTGGACCTGTAAACAAAGGCTAAGTCAAGGGGCTGGTTTGTGGTTCCGGAGTCATATTGAGACATTTTCCCGAAAGGGACACAAAAATTATTTTAATATAAGCCAATTCCTGGACTAATAAAGCACTTTCAACTGAGAATCTCTGTGTCTGGGAAAACAGGCCTGGTGTGTTTTGTGATTGGTGGATGTTGGCGCAAATTCCTTTTTAATTAAGACCTAGACAACCAGGTGAAGGGAGTTCCTTTTAGTAATTAGTGATCTTAATTCATCAATCAAGTACGAAAACCCTGCAGGCACTCGGCCCTCCGTGGAATGAGTTTGACACGTGCTCTTTCCATGACAGACTGACCAGGTGAATACAGGTGAAAGCTATGATCACTTATTGATGTCACTTGTTAAATCCACTTCAATCAGTGTAGGTGAGAGAGGGAGGAGACAGGTTAAAGAAGGATATTTTTTATTTATTTATATATTTATTATTATTTTTTTTAAATCTTAAGGCAATTGAGACATGGGTTGTGTATGTGTGCCATTCAAATCACAATACATTGAGAATCTCATATACGTATTGTATCAGCACCTAAATATTGTTGATAATATCCTAACGTGAGATCTCTAGCAATTTCCAGTAGTGATGCACTGATGTGATATTTCTGGTCGATATACCGATATCTGTTATTTTTCTTGCCAAAAAAACCAACACCGATATTTAAAGTTTTTGCTGCCTTTAAAAATACACTAAAAAAACAGCATTCTAGTACAGTTAAATAGTTAACACACACACACATGGATGCAGCGGTCTAAGGCACTGCATCTCAGTGCAAGAGGCGTCACTACAGTCCCTGGTTCGAATCCAGGCTGTGTCACATCCGGCTGTGATTGGGAGCCCTTAGGGCTGCGCACAATTGGCCCAGCCTCATCCGGGCCGTCATAGTAAATAATAATTTGTTCTTACCTGTCTTGCCTAGTTAAGGTCAGATCACACACACCACACTGACTCAAAAGTTATTTTGTTGGCATTTATGTCCCCATGACCAGTAAAACATCATCAAAACCTACTTCTTTCACTTACTTGCTGTGCTGTTTCATTGTTCAGTCGTTTCATTCTCAACCAGGATTTCTACGGAACACCGTTTGCGTGTCAAACAAGATGCACGTCAAATAACACTATTTGATGTCTCAAATAAGCCTGTTGACCAATCAGGACCTGAATATGACTGCACGTCACATAATAATTTAATGCGTTCATAATTGATGTAGTTATTACACATTCATTACACTATCACTTGTATTTCATTTGTTTCATTGATACCTATGCTATGATGCTGGTAAAGTTGTCTGCGCACCTACAGTGCTGGTCATAAAAAAACGCTAAGCTAGCTGATGGATGCAAACAATGGTCTACTCCCAAAAACATAGCAAAATGACAATCTAGGTGTCATCTAAAATAACCTTATTTTATAAAGTCGGACCCATCTATGTGAAGCTCACCACAATAGTAGACTTTGCAGTTAGCCTTCAAAATAAAAGTATGGCATAATTCTACTATTTGCATCACTGCCAATGACATACTTTTATTTTGAAGGAAAAAAACATAAATTCCACTTGTGGCTAGCTTCACAACCCAGTTCGGTCGAGCCTCACTAGCCAGATGAAGCTAGCTGGCTGATTATAACGTTAGCTTTGGGCAACAGGGTTAAGTAGCTGGCTAGCTATTTATTTTCATGAACTGAAGTTCAATATCAATAGGCGAACAACAAATGGCAACCTAGGGAATACTTGCTCACAAGGATTCCTAAAACATTGCTAAGAATAATGAAAATGACTACATGTTCTATTCATTGTTTTCAGGCTGGTTGTATTAGTGCTAGCTAGGTACCAAACTAAAGCTAGCTCCCCTAGAAGTTGTGGTCGAACAAATGATGCGGTATACATTGTTCGTGGTGTTTGCTTGTTTGCAGAGTTTTTTTTGTACAGCTTTGACAGTGCTACTGTATCTTTTTGACACGCAAAGACCCAAACGGCGTTCCATAGTATGTATGTCATGAAGCTAATAGCAGTGACGCTATCTGAAAAATAGCTCACTTGGTAGTGTGTTCTCGACCAGTCGGCGAAAGCCAACATCACCCACAACAGAGAACAGTTGATTGTCAAGGGCAATAATGGAATTTATCTTAGCTTTAATGGTTTTCACCTTTCGAGTTGTCTCGCTGAAAAGTTCTTACTCTTTCAAATGACTGATGGACTTGTTGGCTGCTCGATCCACACAGCAGACATTGTGGGCCAGGTTAGGAATGCTCTGTTGCTCTTATCGCGCTACATTTTACGTGGCGTCATTACGTCATGTACCTTTGTTATATAGGTATGCACGTCAGCTTTGACGTTGGTTTTTAACATTGGCGTTAAAGTAGACATCGGGTCGATACCACTGTTGGCATTTCTAGCTAATATCGTCCGATTCCGATATGTTAACCGATATATCGTGCATCCCTAATTTCCAGCCCTAGCTGCATAACTGTACTATTTAATACCTAATGAACCAAATCGTCCTTCCGGGTCAGGAATGAATCATAAGGATCGTCAATATGGATGATCGTCCATCTTGTTAGATAGACATGACGGGGAGACTGTTCTTTCTTCCTTTCTCGGCTCCCATGGAGCTAAGGATTCATCATTGTGATTTGTTGATATGACATAGCTGAGCTGGTTTGGGCCGCGGAGCGAAGATGGTTATTGCAAGCGTCTGTGAAGATGGTGTCTTTCGTTAGCTGTTTTTAAAAAGAGATACTGGTGAGATTCTTTCTACTTACAGAAAGAATCTCTAAGTAGAAATGGATACCATTTTCATGTCTCCGTGTGCAGTTTGAAGGAATTTGGCTGTGTTTGCGAGCCAATGCTAACTGGCATTAGCATTAACTAGCATTAGCATTAATTAGCATTAGCGCAATGATGAAGTCTACAGGTATGGTAGCATACGCTATAGCCATGATATTGAGTCATCAAATTTTGTCACATATGCCGAATACAACAGGTGTAGACCTGACTGTGAAATGCTTACTTACACGCCTTTAACCAACAATGCAGCTTTAAGAAAATGGAGTTAAGAAAATATTTACTAAAGTGTGTATAGATATAGATGGTACCAGTCAAAATTTTCGGACACACTGACTCATTCAAGGGTTTTTCTTTATTTTTTTTACTATTTTCTACATTGTAGAATAATAGTGAAGACCTCAACAATGGGGAAAAAAAACACACAAAAAAATGCATGGAATCATGTAGTAACCAAAAGTGTTAATCTAATCTAAATGTATTTTATATTTTGACATTCTTAAAATAGCCACCCTTTGCCTTGATGACCGCTTTGCACACTCTTGGCATTCTCTCAACCAGCTTCATGGGGTAGTCACCTGGAATGCATTTCAATTAACAGGCGTGCTTTAAGTTCATTTGTGGAATTTCTTTCCTTAATGTGTTTGAGCCAATCAGTTGTTTTTGACAAGGTAGTGTTGGTATACAGAAGATGGCCCTGTTTGGTAAAAGACCATGTCCATATTATGGCAAGAACAGTTCAAATAAGCAAAGAGAAATGACAGTCCATCATTACTTTAAGACTTGAAGGTCAGTCAAACCGGAAAATTTCAAGAACTTTGAAAGTTTATTCAAGTGCAGTCGCAAAAACCATCAAGCGCTGTGATGAAACTGGCTTTCATGAGGACCGCCACAGTAAAGGGAGACCCAGAGTTACCTCTGCTGCAGAGGATATGTCCATTAGCTGCACCTCAGATTGCAGCCCAAAGAAATGCTTCACAGAATTCAAGTAACAGACACATCTCAACATCAACTGTTCAGAGGAGACTGGGTGAATCAGGCCTTCATGGTTGAATTGCTGCAAAGAAACCACTACTAAAGAACACCAATAAGAAGACTTGATTGGCTCAAGAAACATAAGCAATGTACATTAGACCGGTGGAAATCTGTCCTTTAGTCTAATGAGTCCAAATTTGAGATTTTGGCTCTAACCTCCGTGTCTTTGTGAGATGCAGAGTAGGTGAACGGATGATCTCCGCATGTGTGGTTCCTACCGTGAAGCATGGGGGTGGTGGTGCTTTGCTGGTAAAACACAGTGATTTATTTTATAATTCAAGGCACACTTAACCAGCATGGCTACCACAGCATTCTGCAGTGATGCATCATCTTGTCTGGTTTGTGCTATCATTTGTTTTTTCAACAGGACAATGACCCAACACACCTCTAGGCTATTATAATCTATTGACAAATGTCCTCCATCTTGCTGCTGCAAATATTAAATGGGCATTTTGGGATTTTTATAAATTAATATGTACCCTTTTTAATTCTTGAAGAATATAGTTCATGATGCATTTTTAGTTTTTTTATAAGTTGAGTTCACCTATCACACTCCATCAGAACCCAAAATATCATATAAGCTTGTTTTACTCCAATGTTTGTAAACAAAGTGAATTTAAACAAACACTGTATAGCCTCAATATTAAAACTATACTTTTGATATCATGCATCCATAGCTCTGTGCCGATTTTTAAAATTTGATTGTGGTTACATTTCTCCAGCCCCATCCCAAAGCTTTTTTTTTTTTTAACCAAAACAGTGACCGGGAGAATGCTTTGTTTCAAATACTGATTGCAGTTTTAAATCCTTAGAGATCTGTGAGGAACAGTCCTTGTCAAAGGGTATACTGAAGGCAGAATTTTCTTGGAATGGGAACCAGCCAATGAGGCACTTGTCAACATGATGATCATAATGTTGTAGATTCCAATGGGGTCAGAGCTCACCACGTGTAAAATATAGTGGACTACGATACCCACATGAATATATATTGCTCAGTGGACTACGATACCCACATGAATATATATTGCTCAGTGGACTACGATGCATTTTCTGCAACAGTGAGTCGGATTTTTAAATGGTTGGCTATAGAAGATGGGCTTATCTCAGTGGTAGGTGTTGTGTTTTGGCGTTTGCCTCGGGGGGTTCCGTTGATGGTGTGGAGCTGCAGAGAGGTTTTTATCTTCATGGAAATGGTTGGGTGTAGAGTAGATGGAAGCATCTGGCAGTGGTAGCCTATGGTTGACATTCATTTGGTCTTTCTGTAGTTTTGGCTTCATTCAAAGTGACTTACGGTACAGTGATCCAGCTATTTTTAGTTTGTAATCCCTGTGGAAATGAAACTCAACCTTTTTGTTCTAGCGCTTACAAAGGAAGCCACACAGGACGGCTGGTTGAGATTGTGGTTGGCATCTCTCACTGTTAATCTCTCACCGTAGAAAGGAAGTGCAGTACTGCAGATGTTTGAGATTCAGATCGGCCTCTAGAGTCGGTTATGATGGGCTACTGATGCAGTGCAGGGAGCCACTCAGCCCTGAGCCCTCAGTCATCCCAGAGATGCACGGATAGATTTTAATTTTTTAAATTTCACCTTTATTTAACCAGGTAGGCCAGTTGAGTTCTCATTTACAACTGCGACCTGGCCAAGATAAAGCAAAAAAGAACACAGTTACACACAGGATAAACAAAATTACAGTCAATAACACAATAGAAAAATCTATATACAGTGTGTGCAAATGGAGTAAGGAGGTAAGGCAATAAATAGGCCATAGTGGTGAATTAACACTGGAGTGATAGATGTGCAGATGATGATGTGCAAGTAGAAATACTGGTGTGCGAAAGAGCAAAAAAAAAAGTAAATAAAAACAATATGGGGATGAGGTAGGTAGATTGGATGTGCTATTTACAGATTGGCTGTGTACAGCTGCAGTGATTGGTTAGCTGCTCAGATAGCTGATGTTTAAAGTTAGTGTTACGGATACAGGTATCCTGTGTGTGTATTTTCTTTCCTTCTCCACTATTCACAGGTGTCACCAATCATCATTCCCCAATCAAGTCATTCATCTGAAGACACACCTCCTCCTGTTTCCATTACCCAATCACATCCCCTTTCCCTTAGTTTAAAAACCCATTCCGTTGTTTCCCCCATGTCTCTCTCTCTCCCTCTCTCTTTTTGTTCTCACGTTGCAATTTGTTCCAGTAATTGGCAGCAGAGAACTGGAAGGAAAGGTGGCCAAAGGAGGTGTTGGCTTTGAGGTTGACCAGTGAGAAATACCTGCTGGAGCGCGCGCTACGGGTGGGTGTTATGGTGACCAGTGAGCTGAGATAAGGCAGAGCTTTACCTAGCAAAGACTTATAGATGACCTGGAGCCAGTGGGTTTGGTGACGAGAACATACATGTCGCAGTGGTGGGTGGTATATGGGGCTTGGGTGACAAAACGGATGGCACTGTGATAGCACTACATCCAATTTGCTGAGTAGAGTATTGGAAGCTTTTTTATAAATGACATCGCCGAAGTTGAGGATTGGTAGGATAGTCAGTTTTATGAGGGTATGTTTGGCAGCATGAGTGAAGGAGACTTTGTTGCGAAATAGGAAGCCGATTCTCGATTTAATTTTGGATTGGAGATGTTTAATGTGAGTCTGTAAGGAGAGCTTACAGTCTAACCAGACACCTGGGTAGTCGTCCATATTTAAGTCAGAACCATCAGATGCACATGTCTATACTGTATACGGTGCATTCGGAAAATATTCAGACCCCTTTCCCTTTTCAAACAATTTAATCAATTTAAGAATAAGTCTGTAACGGAACAAAAAGTGGAAAAAGTGAAGGGGTCTGAATACTTTCTGAGTGCACTGTACACACACTCACACACACACACACACACACACACACACTGTACACACACACACACACACACACTTCACACACACACATTTCACAAGTTCTAAACCTTTCTATTTGAAAAGCTGCTGGGTTTTTCACGCTCAACAGTTTCCTGTTTTGTATCAAGAATGGTCCACCACCCAAAGGACATACAGCCTTCTTGACACAACTGTACTGCAGTGATAGCTGAGATGGTTGAGATTCAGTGTCTGCGCTCTGTTGCTTTGTTGCTGGTCTGCCAACAGTAGCATGGCTGTCCCAGAGGCTCAGACATCACTGCACGCTGGCCTGGACAGCACAAGCAGCTGTCCAAGTTCCAGATGCCGAGATGCATGTTCTCCTGGGCTCGACGCACGCTCTCCTGGGCTCGACGCACGCTCTCCTGGGCTCGACGCACGCTCTCCTGGGCAGCGGCAGCGCACACCAAGCAGATGGTGACCCCGTTAACTAAATTTGAGCCTCCACTGACCATGGCATTCTGACCATTCTGTCGCCCAGATTTCTGTTGCCTTTCTCGGTCACCTACACAGTTATCCGTCACTGGGACGGTTTTCCATCATATGGATTCTTTGTAATGAGAAGGAAAAAAAAGACCTTAGGACTGGAATTGGTCAAACGTGCAGTTGAATACATGTACAAAATGATCCACTTTCTAGTACCCTATAAAATCTGTTTCATTTTTGGAATAATTCCATTTAGTTTTCTGAATTTTTTTGTTTTGTATTTTCAGGTTTCCTAATTTTCCCAGTTTTTTTCTGCTCTCTCTCCCATCCACTTTTTTTCTTAATAGGAAAAACGACAAAATTAGATGTTTTATATGTCCACAACAATGCTTAAAGCACATCAGGAGACCAATCTCGAGGTATGGTGAAAAAATAATTAATTCAAGTGTCCACCTAGCAAGAGGCTGTTTTAGTGGTGTTTTTGAAAGGCACATGATTAGAGTTTTCCAAACAAAATACCCTGGATTGATGCATTATGCCAAGTATGCATAGGCTACTTGTAGATAACATTTAGTTGAGAAGGTGTTGGGGGAAGCCTTTCCATCAATCAGAATAAGGTTGTCGTTAGCATCATTGCTAACGGCTACACAGAGGCATTAATACCTACACCAAACAATGTCTGCAGCATTGAAGGTCCCCAAGAACACTGGCCTCCCATCATTCTTAAATGGAAGAAGTTTGCAACCACCAAGACTCTTCCTAGAGCTGGCCGCTCGGCCAAACTGAGCAATCCTGGGAGAAGGGCCTTGGTCAGGGAGGTGACTAAGAACCTGATGGTCACTCTGACAGAGCTCCTCTGTGGAGATGGTTGTCCTTCTGGAACATTCTCCCATCTCTGCAGTACTCCACCAATAAGACCTTTATGGTAGTGACCAGATGGAAGCCACTCCTCAGTAAAAAAGAACATGACCGCCTGCTTTGAGTTTGTTAAAAGGCACCTTAAGGACTCTGACCATGAAAAACGAGATTCTCTGGTATTATGAAAACAAGATTGAACTCTGGCCTCAATACCAAGCTTCATGTCTGGAGGAAACCAGGCACTATCCGTGCTGTGAAGCAAGGTGGTGGCGGCATAATGCTGTGGGGATGTTTTTCAGTGGGGGCGACTGGGAGACTAGTCAGGATCGAGGGAAAGATGAACGGAGCAATGTACAGAGATCCTCGATGAAAACCTGCTCCCGAGCACTCAGACTGGGGTGAAGGGTCACCTTCCAACAGGACAACCACACTAAGCACCCAGCCAAGACAACATAGGAGTGGCTTCGGGACAAATCTCTGATTTGTTCTTGAGTGGCCCAGGCAGATCCTGGACCTGAAAATAGCTGTGCAGCTACGCTCTCCATCCAGCCTGACAGAGGTTGAGAGGATCTGCAGAGGAAAATGGGAGAAACTCTCACAAATACAGGTGTGCCAAGCTTGTAGCGTCATACCCAAGAAGACTTGGCTGGAATTGCTGCCGAAAATGCTACAACAAAGTACTGAGTGAAAGGTCTGAATACTTATGTAAATGTGTTTTTTATATATATATATTTATTTGATAAATTAGCAAAAATGTCCACTTGTTTTTGCTTTGTCATTATGGGGTATTGTGTGTAGATTGAAGAGGGGGAACAATTGAACCCATTTTAGAATAAGTCTAACGTGTTGGAAAAGTGACTGGGCCTGAATACTTACTGAATACACTGTACATCTGTAAGGTCCCTCAGTCAAGTATTGGATTTCAAGCACCGGTTCAATGAAAGCCGCATAAAAGGGCAGTGATTTGGTAACCATAACAGATCAGACTGAATATCGCTTTAAGCCTGGTCAAGTTAATAATTATGCTGTGGATGATGTATTAAACCACCCAGACACATCAGAGATCCAGTCGTCCTTCTGAACTGAGTTGCAGGACAGGGATGAAACTGCTCAGGGGATGTTACCATTGGTTGTTTAAAAAAAAATGCCTACAGAGTTCAATGGGGGGAGGATCAACTACACAATAAAGACCTGAATGACAGAGCGAAAAGAGCAATACAAATATTGCTATATATATAATATAATATATAGGCACTAAATGAATACTGAAGAAATAAAGAAAAAAACACTGCAAAGGAATACACGTTTTGGCCTAAATGCAAAGCCCTATAGTTTGGGGCAAATGTGACATGACTGAGTAACTGCCTCCTTCTTTCCCCCCCATTTTTTTTGTTTTGTTTTTTCAAGCATGGTGGTCTTTGCTTGACATCCGCAAATACCGGGGAGATTTTTCAGGATAAGAATAAATGGGATGGAGCTAAGCAAAAGACACAATCCTAGAGGTTAAACTTGCTTCAGTCTGCTTTCCACCAGACGCTGTGAGAGGAATTCACCTTTCAGCTGGACAATAATCTTAAAACAAGGCCACATCTACGCGGGAGTTTCTTACCAAGAAGACGGGGACATTTTCCAGAGTGGCCACCTTTGCAAGAACATATTGTAAAGGATAATGGGATAGTATGCAAATCTCTTATAGACTTACCCAAGAAGACTCACCACTGTAATGTATGCCAAATGTCTCTAACACATATTGAGTCAGGGGGAATACTTCATCAACGACTATATTTGCGTTATTTATTTAAAAAAAATATTAATTAATGTAGCATTTTCCTTTCACTTTCACATTCCACTTTAAAATTTAATCCAACTTAAATGAATTCTAATTAAATTAACTTTGTGACAATACCGTTTGAAGGAATCCAAGAGCTGTGAATACGTTTGCAAGGAACTGTATAGAATCGTGTGCATCGCAAACATCAAATTGTATGGAGGGAGGATTGCCATAATTCTAGAAATATGCACCTCCAAAGAAATTGTTTAGTGATCAAGAATATGAACCGTTTTTAGTTTGCAATGGGGCATTAAGTAATGATTACTGGCATAGGTCTAATGGTCTTTTTTGGTATGTCATAATTGATTTAATTTACTGAGCATTTGGAATTTGTTGTTAAAATTGAAGTATTACATAATCAAAATATGTTGGAGACAAAATGTAATGAAAAGTGCTGTCTAGTAGCCTGAAATAGACACATTAGCTTGAGACTCGGGACATTGTGACTTGACATGTTTGTGACTATAATTTCTTGCTCCCACCTCTGGTTGTCAGTTTAAGGATGTGAGGGAACAGGTCGTTAACAGTACGAGAGAGAGAGCTCTTGAGAGGTTGACTTTTAAAAAAAAAAAACATTTTGAGTTCAGACAAAAGTACAAACGAAGTAAAACTGGAACATGAGACTAAACCATTTGACAGTAGGATGTTACAGAAGGTAGTATGGAACTCTGTCCTCATGACACCTCTGTCTTCATCAGGGTATTTCTTATGTTTCTGTTTCTGTCAGCATGTACTCTGTTACCAATTTTATTTATTTTTTATTTGTATTTTTTTTAGATTTAAAGGCCCAATGCAGCTGTTTTTATATGAATATCAAATTTCTTGGTAACAATTAAGTACATTACTGTAATAGATTTCCATTTAAAATGGACAAACTTTTGCTTGGCCTGTCTTTTAGATTGGTCTGACTGGGGGAGGGAAAACTGAAAACTAGCTATTACTGGCAGAGGTTTGGAGCTCTTTGTTATTGGGCTATTAACCAATTTACCGTACAGTGATCTCACCGTGGTAAACTGAAACTCCCACCCATGCAAACCTGACTCGCCATCACCAAACCTGCCCCTCTCGACTATTAGGGGTGTAACGGTACTGGAACCTCTGTTCGGTCGGCACTGTGAACTCGAATGAAAAAATAAAATGAAAACACAAGCCCTATAAGCTATGACGACGCTGTGTTATATGCCTCTTGAGTAAATCTGAGACGAAAACCGCTATTCCGTTAAAACAACTAAAGCCGCATAGGCACATTGTAATCAAAAATGTAAATCTTAATTGGGGCATTTTCAAGCTGTCCTTTTGTGAGGCGCAGCCGGGAACTAGTTCTGTACAATGACAACTGGTGGGGTCAATAAACCTAGAGGATTCTCCATCGTTTAGATATCCAGTTTGAAAACATTTTGGTTTCCTAGTCGATTAAAACGGCAATGGACAGAGTGTAAATTTACCTCTGCTCAATCAGATTACTTTATGCAGCTGACAACACCTCAAACATGCCACCGTAAATATGTCGACAGCACCCCAGTATTTCCTCCGCTGGAGAAAAACGGAAACGCCAAAAACAACAACTTGGTCTCCCCTCTGTATTCAAGCATCTGATTCTGACCGGGCCAAAGAAATCAAAGACATGACAAGAGCTGCAGCTATGTTTTATAGCCACGGATATACGTCCATTCTCAGTGGTTGAGAAGAATAGTGGGTTTCAGCACCTCCGTGAAAGTGCTCGAGCCACGTTACGAACTTCACCCTCTCGCACGCATTTCTGCAAACTGGTAGTGTCCGGTCTATATAAGCAAGTCAAAGTTGTCAATGAATTGGCCAATTCACCCTGTGTTACTCTTACTACATATGGATGGACAATCCAGGGCTACAGAAAGCTACAGTGCCTTCAGAAACTATTCATATAGTTGAGCTATTCATTAAAATCATCATGTTAAACACTATTGCACACAGTATGCAACGTCTTACGTTACTTGTTAAGCACATTTTTAATTCTGAAATCTTAGATTTGCCATTACAAAGGGGTTGAATACTTATTGACTCAAGACATTTCATTTTTAAGTAATGTGTAAAAAAATATATATCAATTTCGACATTATGGGTTAGTGACAGTGACAAAATGTTTTTAAATTCAAGAAATGTTCAATTCTGTCTAACACAGTACAATGTGTAAAGTCAAAGGGTTAAATACCTTGTGAAGGCGCTGTACTTAACAGTGACCGGCCATCACCCCAGAGTGGGAAACCACAGCTATGGTTACTACAGTATCCTTTATGAGTCACACAAGTGCACACATTTCTATAGCAAAAGGCTATACCATATCTGAGCCATGTTTTACATGTTGGATTTCACACACATATTACACTTTATTTTAGTGTTGTTGAGTAATGGTGTTCTCATTTAAGAACGATACAAAGTGTTATTCCTGATAGTGACGTCACCAGGCATTACATGACTAATGATCATGGAGTCCAGGGGTGGTTGGTGACGTTTAAGATGAGGGAGGACCATCTTTTTATCTTTTGGAGAAGGGCCTTATTTCTATTACAGCATATTGGAACGTCTGTCATTCATTTTCCGTTCACCCAGTTCAATGTAACGTTGACAGGTTTAGGCTACTACATTGTACTCCATTGTTCCCTATACCCATCATGAGGTTGCCTCAACCTAGCCTATGAATGAAAGTTTACAACGTAGGTGCACACCGGTTGAGAGGAATTAAAGCAATCAAGATGACTGAGTGACACATTCAATACCGCCTTGCACTCTTCCCCACATCTAGCTGATCTAGGGTGTAATCTTTAGTTTCTATTGGACAAATTCAGGTATGTTTATCCCAGTTTTTTTTGTTCAGATTTCTTCCGTTTTTAAAGAAATGTTTTTCAACAGAATCGGCACGATAAATACACCCCTGGTCAGGCGTGTAAACAATTCACTTTCATAGCAGCCACGTTGTATTCCTTCTCCCATCTATGTACTCCTTTTTCCTTTGCTTGTGGACTTCAATGCACAACACATCAGCTGTATGTGACCAGGTGATTTAAAAAAAAAACATTTCCAAGCCATGTCATAACTGCTACACGCAGCCTACATCGTTGTCCCCAAGCTAATAGAACTAGTAACGCAAAAAAAAAAACTAAACCTGCTACAATCATGCAGTAACGTAAGTGTACAGTCAGTAAGCAGTTTAGCACTTATTCCGGTGGGCCCCGATGGGAAATTAGTACAACCAAAAACAGAAAATCACATTGTAGGATTTTTAATTAATTAATTTGCAAATTATGGTGGAAAGTATTTGGTCAATAACAAAAGTTTATTTATCTCAATACTTTGTTATATACCCTTTGTTGGCAATGACAAAGGTCAAACATTTTCTGTAAGTCTTCACAAGCTTTTCACACGCTGTTGCTGGTATTTTGGCCCATTCCTCCATGTAGATCTCCTCTAGAGCAGTGACGTTTTGGGGCTGTTGCTGGGCAACACTGACTTTGAACTCCCTCCAAAGATTTTCTATGGGGTTGAGATCTGGAGACTGGCTAGGCCACTCCAGGACCTTGAAATGCTTCTTACGAAGCCACTCCTTCGTTGCCCGGGCAGTGTGTTTGGGATCATTGTCATGCTGAAAGACCCAGCCACGTTTCATCTTCAATGCCCTTGCTGATGGAAGGAGGTTTTCACTCAAAATCTCACGATACATGGCCCCATTCATTCTTTCCTTTACACGGATCAGTTGTCCTGGTCCCTTTGCAGAAAAACAGCCCCAAAGCATGATGTTTCCACCCCATGCTTCACAGTAGGTATGGGTTTCTTTGGATGCAACTCAGCATTCTTTGTTCTCCAAACACAACGAGTTGAGTTTTACCAAAAAGTTATATTTTGGTTTCATCTCACCATATGACATTCTCCCAATCTTCTTCTGGATCATCCAAATGCTCGCTAGCAAACTTCAGACGGGCCTGGACATGTACTGGCTTAAGCAGGGGGACACGTCTGGCACTGCAGGATTTGAGTCCCTGGCGGCGTAGTGTGTTACTGATGGTAGGCTTTGTTACTTTGGTCCCAGCTCTCTGCAGGTCATTCACTAGGTTCCCCCGTGTGGTTCTGGGATTTTTGCTCACCGTTCTTGTGATCATTTTGACCCCACGGGGTGAGATCTTGCATGGAGCCCCAGATTGAGGGAGATTATCAGTGGTCTTGTATGTCTTCCATTTCCTAATAATTTCTCCCACAGTTGATTTCTTCAAACCAAGCTGCTTACCTATTGCAGATTCAGTCTTCCCAGCCTGGTGCAGGTCTACACTTTTGTTTCTGGTGTCCTTTGACAGCTCTTTGGTCTTGGCCATAGTGGAGTTTGGAGTGTGACTGTTTGAGGTTGTGGACAGGTGTCTTTTATTCTGATAAATTCAAACAGGTGCCATTAATACAGGTAACGAGTGGAGGACAGATGAGCCTCTTAAAGAAGAAGTTACAGGTCTGTGAGAGCCAGACATCTTGCTTGTTTGTAGGTGACCAAATACTTATTTTCCACCATAATTTGCAAATAAATTCATTAAAAATTCTACAATGTGATTTTCTGGATTTTTTTTCACTCATTTTGTCTGTCATAGATGAAGTGTACCTATGATGAAAATTACAGGCCTCATCTTTTTAAGTGGGAGAACTTGCACAATTGGTGGCTGACTAAATACTTTTTTGCCCCACTGTGTGTGTGTGCTACATTTACGCTCCCACACAAAATCAACATACATACACTAACTACACACACACTTTTACTCTTCCTTCGCTGCTTCTACATTCTTTACTATTTAAGTTATTATCCTGAAGTTTCTTTACCCTGCCTTTTTCAAGTCCATCTCTCCCTCAAATACCTCGTACATCTGCACATTGATCTGATATTTCCTGTATATAGCTTCACATTGTGTGTGTGTGTGTGTGTGTGTGTGTGATTTGTATTACTAGTATTTTTTTTAAACTCTGCATCGTTGGGGCTCGTAAGCAAGTATTTCATATTAAAGTCAACACCTGTTGTATTCGGCACAATTGAAAAAATATACATTAAAAAAATTGGTGTTAGTTGCTGTTTGGAAAAATAGAATCCTCCAGGAAATAACACTGATAATAATAAACACACTTTTACAGTGTTCGTTTTATCAGCTGTTGTACAATATGGTAACACAGAAGAAACAGGATTTTGACTGCACTGAGCCTTTAAGAGCCTAGGAGAGAGAGAGAGTGGGGAATGGGGGGGGGGGCTTTTCTTCCTTCCTGGCATTCATCTTTAATTTCTTCATTGTCTGTTGTCAGCAGGTCAACCAGGGATCAGTAATGTGGCCCCTGGGTGGGTTGTGTGTGTGTTTTGTGTTCTCACAACCCAGATGTCTCCATTGACATCCAATGGGCAAGAGCTTCTTGCTTTTCACAAATAACACGGTAACATCTGTGACTGGACCACACACACACACACAGAGACGTTGCTGTTACAACCACACACACACACACACACACACACACACGTTGCTGTTACACCCCCCCCATAACATCCAGTGAAGCAGTGACTGAAAACCCGTTGCGTTTCTGGTGCACAGGCAGAATTAAGAGGCTACAGTATGAGAGAGTGCAGAGTTTAAGTGTACAGACACAACATTGAGTAGGCAGGGCAATTCCTGTCACCATATTCCCGGTGTAGGCTGAAAGCGGACAGAAATGTCAGTGGCACACTAACAGACTCTGTGACTGGCTGAAATGTCAGGCTTTGTTGTCGGTAATCTCTCAGGTTTTTTTCTGTCATGCTGTGTTTAGCCTTAGTTTATTTTCTCCAACACATTCCCAGCTGTTGGGTTTTATTCCACTTGTGGATGTGAGGAATGAAACCTTTTTTTATTTTGTATTTTTAGATTGAAGATTCACTCCTGAATCCTGTTGGGAAGGAGTTAATCTCGTCAGTCAAATGCAGCATTTTTACATAGCACGTCATGAATGTTTTTATCGTTCACATGGTCACGAAAACAATGTTGCCTCACCACAATTTGCAGAGATGTAAAAAAAAATCTGTGACATTCCAGAAGCTGTCAGTCACATGTTTTTTTTTTACATGGAGCATGTTTAGTTACTTCAGGTCTTCCTGTCAGACAGTGGTTGTCCACACACTGAAAAACAAGCTATACTGACTCTCTCTCTCTCTCTCTTTCTCCACCACAGGTGATTTCTACAGGGTGCCATCACAGCAGGATATCTGTCCAGAGAAGGGCATTGCATACTGGGTTAGGAGCTAGGTGTGGACCCTCCAGATTCCTATATTTGAGTAAGTCTCACACACACACACACACACACACACACACACACACACACACACACACACACACACACACACACACACACACACACATACATATATATATATATATATACACACACACTCGTCTCAGAATCCTGTACTGTGTGGTATCAATAGTTGAGATTCAGTGGCTGGAACTTCCATACATTTCTATCAGTCAGTCACTCTTTGATTCTACTCTAGCCAGTACAGTCAATCACTCTTTATTCTACTCTAGCCAGTACACTCTTGTCTCAGAATCCTGTACTGTGTGGTACAGTCATCAATCACTCTTTGATTCAGTGGCTGCCAGTCTTTAGCCAGAACTTCCAGTCAATACATTTCTATCAGTCACTCTTTGATTCTACTCTAGCCAGTACAGTCAGTCAGTCAATCACTCTTTGATTCTACTCTAGCCAGTACAGTCAGTCAATCACTCTTTGATTCTACTCTAGCCAGTACAGTCAGTCAGTCTTTGATTCTACTCTAGCCAGTACAGTCAGTCAGTCTTTGATTCTACTCTAGCCAGTACAGTCAGTCAGTCACTAACTCTTTGATTCTACTCTAGCCAGTACAGTCAGTCACTCTTTGATTCTACTCTAGCCAGTACAGTCAGTCACTCTTTGATTCTACTCTAGCCAGTACAGTCAGTCACTCTTTGATTCTACTCTAGCCAGTACAGTCAGTCACTCTTTGATTCTAGCCTCTAGCCAGTACAGTCAGTCACTCTTTGATTCTACTCTAGCCAGTACAGTCAATCACTCTTTGAATTCTACTCTAGCCAGTACAGTCAGTCAGTCTTTGATTCTACTCTAGCCAGTACAGTCAGTCAGTCAATCACTCTTTGATTCTACTCTAGCCAGTACAGTCAGTCAGTCACTCTTTGATTCTACTCTAGCCAGTACAGTCAGTCAATCACTCTTTGATTCTACTCTAGCCAGTACAGTCAGTCAGTCTTTGATTCTACTCTAGCCAGTACAGTCAGTCAGTCAATCAGTCTTTGATTCTACTCTAGCCAGTACAGTCAGTCAGTCTTTGATTCTACTCTAGCCAGTACAGTCAGTCAGTCAATCACTCTTTGATTCTACTCTAGCCAGTACAGTCAGTCAGTCTTTGATTCTACTCTAGCCAGTACAGTCAGTCACTCTTTGATTCTACTCTAGCCAGTACAGTCAGTCACTCTTTGATTCTACTCTAGCCAGTACAGTCAATCACTCTTTGATTCTACTCTAGCCAGTACAGTCAGTCACTCTTTGATTCTACTCTAGCCAGTACAGTCAGTCACTCTTTGATTCTACTCTAGCCAGTACAGTCAGTCACTCTTTGATTCTACTCTAGCCAGTACAGTCAGTCACTCTTTGATTCTACTCTAGCCAGTACAGTCAATCACTCTTTGATTCTACTCTAGCCAGTACAGTCAGTCACTCTTTGATTCTTCTAGCCAGTACAGTCAGTCACTCTTTGATTCTCTAGCCAGTACAGTCAGTCACTCTTTGATTCTACTCTAGCCAGTACAGTCAGTCACTCTTTGATTCTACTCTAGCCAGTACAGTCAGTCACTCTTTGATTCTACTCTAGCCAGTACAGTCAGTCACTCTTTGATTCTACTCTAGCCAGTACAGTCAATCACTCTTTGATTCTACTCTAGCCAGTACAGTCAGTCACTCTTTGATTCTACTCTAGCCAGTACAGTCAATCACTCTTTGATTCTACTCTAGCCAGTACAGTCAGTCAGTCTGCTCCTTTTCTTCAGTGCAGCATGTGAAGTTATTCAATCATTTATTTTATCTACAAGCTCATTGAAATAAGCATTGGCCAGTTCTGGTGGGCCTTTTGAGGCTGACTCGCTGTTGTGGGAGCAGATTAGGGGAGTGGGGGAAGGGGGTGCGGTGAGTGGGGGGGTGAATTGTGTGTGTGTGTGTGTGTGTGTGTGCGTTGCAAAGGCAACACTATTTTATGATGTAGTTGGTGTCACATTTCCTGTCACCACTTTGACAAAAGCCCTCTTTCAGGTCTCTGTCACTAGGGGACTACTGTACGTCAGATACTAGACTGCCTTGGATCCTACGTCTGAGGGCCTGCTTGTTGAACCATGATGTCATGTTGATCGACCTGTTGGTGTGTTTATTACACACTGCTAGGAGGATGGCTTGTTGAACCGGGATGTCATGTTGATGGACCTGTTAGTGTTTGTTATTACACACGGTTAGGAGGATGGCTTGTTGGGTCTCTTTTAAAAAAACATCTATTTTTTTTACACATTAAGACATTGACCGCGGGAAGTTTGCAAACGTTTCACAACGCAACTGTTTTCTGATGTTGTAATTTCCTTTTTCCTGTGTATCTCTCCACCAGAGAGACCTTGATGGGTCCCTTTTCCTGTGTATCTCTCCACCAGAGAGACCTTGATGGGTCCCTTTTCCTGTGTATCCCTCCACCAGAGAGACCTTGATGGGTCCCTTTTCCTGTGTATCTCTCCACCAGAGAGACCTTGATGGGTCCCTTTTCCTGTGTATCTCTCCACCAGAGTGGACTGGACCCCTAGTGGGGGAGTGGGCCCCTAGTGGGGGAGTGGGCCCCTAGTGGGCCCCTAGTGGGGGGGGCCCCTAGTGGGGGGAGTGGGAAGGAAACTCCACTTCTACAGGTTAATGGGCTTTCTCTTGTTGTCATGTTGAAAGCACACCGTGTCACATTCATCTTGGTTACGGGTGTTTTGTGATGCGAACTAGGTTTTTTTTTAAAACATGTTTTTCTGCCTGAAAGTGTTTCCGGAGCAATTGAGGATAATGAGCTAGATTCCTTCTGTGCATCAAAACACACCCCTCCAGGCAGGCAGGCACAATAATAATGACTAGATTCCTCCTGTGTGTGTTGCGTGCATCACATCCTGTTTAATGTTTTTTTTTTTTTATGCTGTAGGCAGTAAGATCAGGGGAGCGACTGAACACCACCAACACACATCATGATCCACCTCCACTGTGCCAGGTTCAATACATCTTTCCTGTCCTGGTTCTTTCAGGAATGAATCCCTTTTCAACTACAGATAGATGTTGGAGACCAGTGTCAAACAGCACTCGGGGCCGTCCACACCAAGGACCATAACGGATAATTATGATAAATTATACATAACTATATAAAATGTTAGTGACGCGAGAGGAACGTGTAATGTTTTACAGCATGTCAAATCAACTGATCAATACATCCTGCACGCGGGTAGGCCTGTTACTGAGATGCAAACACAGACCTTTTTGGGGTGTGTTCATTTGTCATAGTAAAAACAATGTTTTCTCATAGTTGTCAATTCATTTTGGATGTTTTTAATCTCACTGTGCTCATCTCTTTTTTTTTTGTTAAGTGAGTACGCGGTTAATTGTTTTACGGCTGTAACCTGCAGTGATCTAGGCTAATTTGAATAAACGCTCAAATGCTCCTGTTTGTGAATGCGTGTTCCAAATGCTATTGTAGTTTTAGATTTTCCTGGGAATCCAAAGAGCTAAAGAGAGACTGACTGTAGCTGATGGCCAGGGTGAGGCCAGGGTGAGGCCAGGGTGAGGCCAGGGTGAGGCCAGGGTGAGGCCAGGGTGAGGCCAGGGTGAGGCCAGGGTGAGGCCAGGGTGAGGCCAGGGTGAGGCCAGGGTGAGGCCAGGGTGAGGCCAGGGTGAGGCCAGGGGTGTGATTGTTCAAAGAGAAGATGCGAGATGTGTTAGTAGCTAATACAACCCATTATTTATTAGCTAAATATTAGGCTGCCGTTGGTAAAAAAAAAAAGAAAAGATTGCCGTTATCATACTGATATGCGTTGTTTGTTGT
The DNA here is from genome assembly GCF_018296145.1 of Oncorhynchus tshawytscha. Classification (NCBI taxonomy): domain Eukaryota; kingdom Metazoa; phylum Chordata; class Actinopteri; order Salmoniformes; family Salmonidae; genus Oncorhynchus; species Oncorhynchus tshawytscha. The sequence goes on along the minus strand of NC_056447.1, from coordinate 54,257,890 downwards.
GGATCGTTGTTCTCCCAGGTCGTCTTATAATTAGACCAATGTGGTCACCAATGTGGTCGCGAATGTGGTCGCCCAGTTGTTCAGCTTACTCTGCCTCTCAAAGCAGCCTTGCGTATCTAGAACCAAGAACGCTTCAATGGAATGCAGTTTTTGACCGGTTGTCAAAGTTGTTTTTTATCGTGGGAGGGACAGGGATGAAATGGCTTTTTAATTAAGGTGATCCAAACGATAGCGCTCCTTATCCACTCTTTTTGTAGTGTGAACATTCGAATTCAAGTGAACAGGAGCGATCTTGTAGTTCTCGTCTTTGGTGTGGACGCCCCCTCAGTGGCACTGCTCACCCGAATCCCTCAGTGGCACTGCTCACCCGAATCCCTCAGTGGCACTGCTCACCCGAATCCCTCAGTGGCACTGCTCACCCGAATCCCTCAGTGGCGTTGAACGCCACTCCATCGCGTCCTCCTCCACTCCTCCACTCTTCCTCTCCCCACTCCTCCACTCTTCCTCTCCCCACTCCTCCACTCTCCCTCTTCTCTGATTAGGTTTCTAAATGTATATACGCACAGTTTCATGGTCTAAACTCCATTAATACTCACAGTAATCATTCACTAAACAGGATACAAACTAAACTACAGTTTAACTTGAAACATGTTACATTTTAATAGATTCCATGAATGAAAATCTGTTACCGTGTTCCAACGCACATGCTTTCTGTTTCATAGTTGTAACAAAGCACTCAACAAATAATGATTGAACATTTTAATTTTAATTTTTTTAATGTTTACATATAGCTTGCAGTAACAAAGTAATAAATGCTGCTGTTATTTTAAATAATCATATTCTGTTACCCAAGACTTTCATAAATGTAACCAAATGATTCTTTTTGTGATTTTAGCATATATGAACTGTATTAATTACATTGTTTAGAATGTTGTGGTAGTTTGAAAGGGAGGGGGGACGCCCGAGACCCAGTGGATCTAGTGTTGAATGTTGTGGTAGTTTGAAAGGGAGGGGGGACGCCCGAGACCCAGTGGATCTAGTGTTGAATGTTGTGGTAGTTTGAAAGGGAGGGGGACGCCCGAGACCCAGTGGATCTAGTGTTGAATGTTGTGGTAGTTTGAAAGGGAGGGGGACGCCCGAGACCCAGTGGATCTAGTGTTGAATGTTGTGGTAGTTTGAAAGGGAGGGGGACGCCCGAGACCCAGTGGATCTAGTGTTGAATGTTGTGGTAGTTTGAAAGGGAGGGGGACGCCCGAGACCCAGTGGATCTAGTGTTGAATGTTGTGGTAGTTTGAAAGGGAGGGTGTGGGGGGACGCCCGAGACCCAGTGGATCTAGTGTTGAATGTTGTGGTAGTTTGTAAATCTAGTGTTGAATGTTTTAGTTTCACCCAGCGGATCTAGTGTTGAATGTTGTGGTAGTTTAGACCCAGCGGATCTAGTGTTGAATGTTGTGGTAGTTTGAAAGGGAGGGGGACGCCCGAGACCCAGTGGATCTAGTGTTGAATGTTGTGGTAGTTTGAAAGGGAGGGGGACGCCCGAGACCCTGGATCTAGTGTTGAATGTTGTGGTAGTTTGAAAGGGAGGGGGGGACCCTTCCCTGGATCTAGTGTTAAATGTAAAATATTTATCACAACAATAGGTCAGGTAGCCTCTCCCTCCTTCAGTCTGTTGTTCTCCTGTTTGAACATGACCCTTCCCTGTACACACACACACACACACACACACACACACACACACACACACACACACACACACACTGACCACTAGAGTGGTGGTGGAATCTCACTCACACGCTGGATTTACAACCACGGTCAGACCAAGAGGCACAGTTGGCATCCTGTCACCCCCCGCCCCCTCTCCCCTGGTATGCAGGCGTAAGGTGTTGATCCGATGCCTGGTGACTCAATCCTGATGTGAAAGCCGACTGCTAAACTGCCAAGCAATGTAGCGACGGACAAGTACAAACACAGCCTTTCAGACGCGAGTCTCCGCTAATGTCTGCTGCCAGTCTGCCAAAGTGCCTACTTTAAAAAAAACAAGTCCTTGACTGACCAACTCGATCATAACAGCAGGGGCGGGTGCAGTGTGAAAACCAGTGTTACATGTTGGTGTTGTGTTCATCAGTTGCTTTAACCTACAGGACATCCAATGCTATTGATTCAAAGCCAGTTCAGGTAAATATGTTAGCTAGAAACTATATTCATGGACGCTATTGACACATTGTTCATTCTGCCTTTTTAATTTTTTTTTTTTAAGGTGTCTGAGACGAGCAATAGGTTACTACTCCTATTATATAACCTGTTTTATTGTTTCAAAGTAACAAATTCAGAAATATATTTTGAAAGGCTTCTGCTTGAGTGACAGTGTGACTAGACGAATGCAGATGCATGCTAATGTATGCGCGAACCACCTGCTGGGACCAAATCATTTAAACCCTTGTGGTGACACAAAAGAATGCTTCGGCTTTAAAACACAGCTAACCACAGCCACCATCACATGGACACTAAGTCGGTCAAATCGGGGCTCGACAGTGCGGACTATTTTACTCACATATGCGCTTAGATGTGCTGCGGTGCCACCAGGAATTTTAATTTAGGAGCACCAGTACACCTTGAAAAATGAAGGATTCTAGCTTTATTTATATATATATATTATTTTTAAAATTCTCCTAAAGCGTAGAGTCCTTGTTGAAATTGTGTGTGTACGTACTGTGTAGAGATCAAGATGGTTTGATCTAGGAGACTGGTTGGTTATCAATACAACAATGTGGTGTTCTCTATTCAAATAAATCATAAATGTCAGCCCCACCTCTTTCACCCATAACCTTTTTTAAAGAGGTACTATACTACAACAACAAATAACACTCAATTTCCTGGTTGCTAATTTGAGTTTGTGACAAAACAAAGCAAGTATAGTTTAGAGAATCATTGTACCATCTGTGAAATATACTGTATTTTCCTGAACCAAAAATATTGTACTTTCAGCTTGTATTGAAGCTGGTGAAGAAAACCGAAAGTAAAAGATGCAAAAGAAAGCATAGAAATAACACACATAGAACAGACCTACTGCTTCTTAGACTGGCTTTCAATGAGTGATAGATCTATAACGCATAGAACAGACCTACTGCTTCTTAGACTGGCTTTCAATGAGTGATAGATCTATAATGCATAGAACAGACCTACTGCTTCTTAGACTGGCTTTCAGTGAGAGTGATAGATCTATAATGCATAGAACAGACCTACTGCTTCTTAGACTGGCTTTCAATGAGTGATAGATCTATAACGCATAGAACAGACCTACTGCTTCTTAGACTGGCTTTCAATGAGTGATAGATCTATAATGCAGAGAACAGACCTACTGCTTCTTAGACTGGCTTTCAATGAGTGATAGATTTATAATGCAGAGAACAGACCTACTGCTTCTTAGACTGGCTTTCAATGAGAGTGCTAGATCTATAACGCATAGAACAGACCTACTGCTTCTTAGACTGGCGTTCAGTGAGTGATATCACACGTTGCCATGTGAATTTGGTCGAGGTGCTAAAGCACCTCTCAGTATAGCTTTCTGTCTCCTCTGCTTATTAAGTCCTATTTTCCAAGGAAAACGACAATTCACCATCTCTTTTTGATGGTGACGATGTTACGATCTGTAAAGGACAATCTCTGGCTGCTGCTCATTTCAAACTAATCAAATGTTCCAGTATACCTCTTGTCTGACTGGATAAGGACACATGGCATTACTAGCCTGTGGTTCAGCATTGATGTGTGTGTGGTGTGTTTGTGTGTGTGTGTGTTTGTGGGTGTGGGGGGTGTGTGTGTGTCCCACCGGTAACTTTATCCTGGCTACTCTGACTCCTTGCTCCGCCCATAACGCTACACAGTGGCCACGGACATTTTAGTTTCTTCTCCGAGTACCTCCCCGACCCTTCACCGAATGATCACATTCGGGGCCTGTCTGATTTGTTACAGAAACTTATGGGTCGGGCCAGATGGGCCGGGCCAGAGCCAGAACACACTGGGGGTGAAAATTCATCATTGTCTCCAACCAATCAATCTAATTGGTGATGACTGTGTTTTTTGTACAATGCCCTTCGTCAACACAAACGACTTGAACGACAGCAGTCTGACTGCAGTAAGCAGCGAATGACAGCGGAAAGAGTTTAGTTTGAGTCGTCAGGCTCGAGCACCCCCCGTCCCTTCACCTTTTCCCTGATTTGAAACCAGTTCACTGACGTCAAACATGCTGACAGACACATTCACTTTGTTGCTGTGTAAACTCACCTGTGCCCTGATGGCATTTTGTGTTGCTCACTGAAACCTGACTAGCGAGCCGCAGGGCTCTTACAGGTGTGTGTGTGTGTGTGTGTGTGTGTATGTATATATTCAAAAATGATCAAGTTTGGAGTCACTTAGAAATGTCCTTGTTTTTGAAAGAATCATTTTTTTTTTGTGGTCCATTTTAAAATAACATCAAATTGATCAGAAATACAGTGTAGACATTGTTGTAAATGACTATTGTAGCTGGAAATGGCTGTTCAAATTATTTTTTTAAATGGAATATCTACATAGGCGTACAGAGGCCCATTATCAAATCAAAGTTTATTTGTCACGTGCGCCTAATACAACAGGTGTAGTAGACCTCACAGTGAAATGCTGAATACAACAGGTGTAGTAGACCTCACAGTGAAATGCTGAATACAACAGGTGTAGTAGACCTTACAGTGAAATGCTGAATACAACAGGTGTAGTAGACCTCACAGTGAAATGCTGAATACAACAGGTGTAGTAGAACAGTGAAATGCTGAATACAACAGGTGTAGTAGACCTCACAGTGAAATGCTGAATACAACAGGTGTAGTAGACCTCACAGTGAAATGCTGAATACAACAGGTGTAGTAGACCTTACAGTGAAATGCTGAATACAACAGGTGTAGTAGACCTTACAGTGAAATGCTGAATACAACAGGTGTAGTAGACCTTACAGTGAAATGCTGAATACAACAGGTGTAGTAGACCTCACAGTGAAATGCTGAATACAACAGGTGTGTAGACCTTACAGTGAAATGCTGAATACAACAGGTGTAGTAGACCTTACAGTGAAATGCTGAATACAACAGGTGTAGTAGACCTTACAGTGAAATGCTGAATACAACAGGTGTAGTAGACCTCACAGTGAAATGCTGAATACAACAGGTGTAGTAGACCTCACAGTGAAATGCTGAATACAACAGGTGTAGTAGACCTCACAGTGAAATGCTGAATACAACAGGTGTAGTAGACCTCACAGTGAAATGCTGAATACAACAGGTGTAGTAGACCTCACAGTGAAATGCTGAATACAACAGGTGTAGTAGACCTTACTTACTAACCAATGGTGTGAAGGGGAAAAGGGTATGCGTGTGTGTAGGTAAGAAACCATCACTCCTGTGTTCCAATGGCATGTTGTGTTGCTAATCCAAGTGTATCATTTAGAGTTTTATTGTATTTATATTATTTATTTTATTATTTTAGTTAACACAACGTGCCACTGGAACACAGGAGTGATGGTTGCTGATAATGGGCCTATGTAGATATTCCATATGTAAAAAAAGAAAGCCGTTTCCAGCTACAATAGTCATTTTACAACATAAACAATGTCTACACTGTATTTCTGATCAATGTGAAGTTATTTTAACGGACAAAAAAAAAGTGCTTTTCTTTCAAAACCCTGGAAATTTCTAAGTGAACCCAAAACTTTTGTGTGTCTGTCTCTCAAGCGTAGATGAAGGGAACGTATGAATGTATTCAGACCACCTGACATTTTCATTATGTTACAGCCTTATTCTAAAATGGACAAATCATTTCCTCATCTACACACACAATTCCCAATGACAAAGTGAAAATACTTTTTTTTTTTGTTTGTTGCAAATGTGTGTAGTAGAGGTCAACCGGTTAATCGGCATGGCCAATTTTCAAGTTTTCGTAACAACCGGTAATCAGTGTTTTTGGACACCGATTTATAGCCGATTACATTGCACTTCATGAGGAGACTGTGGCAGGCTGACTACCTGGTACGTGAGTGCAGCAAGGAGCCCAGGTAAGTTGCTAGCGAGCATTAAACTTATCTTTTATAAAAAAAGAATCAATCTTAAAATATTCGCTTGTTAAATAGACCATGGTTGATGATATTACTCGTTCAACTAGCTTGTCCTGTGTTGCATATAATCAATATGGTGCCTGTTTTTAATTTGTCATCCAATCATAGCCTACTTGGTCAAACGGGTGATGATATATGAAAAGCGCATTCTCGTCAGGTTTATGCAGCAGTTTGGGCTGCTTGGCTCGTTGCCAACTGTGTGATGACCATTTGGCACAAAGTACAACGAGATCCTTGATGAAAACCTGCTCCGTAGCACTCAGGACCTCAGACTGGGTTAAAGGTTCACCTTCCAACAGGACAACGACCCTAAGCGCACAGCCAAGACAACGCAGGAGTGGCTTTGGGCAAGTCTCTGATTTTTGTTCTTGAGTGGCCCAGCCAGAGCCCGGACTTGAACCTAATCGAACATCTCTGGAGAGACCTAAAAATAGCTGTGCAGCAACGCTCCCCATCCAACCTGACAGAGCTTGAGAGGATCTGCAGAGAAGAATGGGAGAAACTCCCCAAATACGAGCTTGTAGCGTCATACCCAAAAGAGTCAAGTCTGTAATCGCTGCCAAAGGTGCTTCAACAAGTACTGAGTAAAGGATCTGAATACTTAAGTAAATCTGATATTTCATTGTTTTTAATACATTTGCAAACATCTTAAACAGTTTTGATTATTATGGGCTATTGTGTGTACATTGAGTGGGAAAGTAACCATTTGAATCCTTTTTAGTTGAAGGCTGTAACATATGGGTATGTAGAAAGTCAAGGGGTCTGAATACTGTTATATATTACGAGCAAAGTGATCTGTGTTCAGGGGGTGTATTCATACCGCCAATTCTGTTGAACTTTTCTTAAACGGAAGCAAACGGTAAGAAATGGGGATAAACCATACCTGAATTTGTCCAATAGAAACTCTTGTTTTGCAAATGTTAGACTAACAATTACAACCTACAGTAGATCAGCTAGATGTGGGGAAGAGTGCAAGGCGGTATTGAATGTGTCACTCAGTCATCTTGATTGCTTTAATTCCTCTCAACCGGTGTGCACCTACGTTGTAAACTTTCATTCATAGGCTAGGTTGAGGCAACCTCATGATGGGTATAGGGAACAATGGAGTACAATGTAGTAGCCTAAACCTGTCAACGTTACATTGAACTGGGTGAACGGAAAATGAATGACAGACGTTCCAATATGCTGTAATAGAAATAAGGCCCTTCTCCAAAAGATAAAAAGATGGTCCTCTCTCATCTTAAACGTCACCAACCACCCCTGGACTCCATGATCATTAGTCATGTAATGCCTGGTGACGTCACTATCAGGAATAACACTTTGTATCGTCTTAAATGAGAACACCATTACTCAACAACACTAAAATAAAGAAGTGTAATATGTGTGTGAAATCCAACATGTAAAACATGGCTCAGATATGGTATAGCCTTTTGCTATAGAAATGTGTGCACTTGTGTGACTCATAAAGGATACTGTAGTAACCATAGCTGTGGTTTCCCACTCTGGGGTGATGGCCGGTCACTGTTAAGTACAGCGCCTTCACAAGGTATTTAACCCTTTGACTTTACACATTGTACTGTGTTAGACAGAATTGAACATTTCTTGAATTTTAGATTTTTTTGGGGGGTCACACAATACACCCCATAATGAATATGAACGACAGTCATCCGATATGCTGTAATATAAAATAAGGCCGTACTTTACCACCTAATAGCAGGAACATCACAATTTAGTGATCAGAACCTTGTAATATCAGGTTGTAGATTTATATCCCATCCTAACAACTTCAATTAGAAATTTTATTTTGAACTGGGGTAAAATAAAATCACCACATTTTACGGAGAATGCATTACATGGGATGAAGAAACAAAACTCCAAGCCGCAACTCCACACTACTTGTCAAACAGAGAACTGATGCTCGTTGTTGGGATTGGTGTGGTGGGGTCAATGGGTGGGTTTTTGACAACATTTTTGCAATCTTCATGTCGTACTCATTGATTTAAAAAAAAATTTTTTTTACTTTTTTGAATTTGTTTTGGGTCCAAACAAGATTTCATGTACTGTATTTATTGAATATGATATGAATTTTAAATGGCTAATTTGGGTGGAATCAATTAGCTTAATTTCTCAGACATCAAATGTATATTTCAATCAAATGAGGTTGCAGGAATGCTAATCTTATCTGTTTTCTAACTACAGAAATGATTTCAGAACAATCTGAGGTGGTGGGTGTTAAATCCTCTTGAGGTGGAACGACCCATTATTGTCTATCTGTAAGAGCCCCGCAGCTCGCTAATCAGGTTTCAGTGAGCAAAACAAATGCCATCAGGGCACAAAAAGCTAAACACTCTCCCGTGTGTGTGTGTGTGTGTCTGTATCTGGTTGAAGTCAGTGAATGATGATGGGTCGCTGGGAGCCATTTAATTTGGCTCGCTCAACAATTATCTGCAGGAAAGTTACAAAATCGTTCTCTGAAGATGGTGAATCCTCACTGCAGGAACATTGAATAGTTAGGAGAGCATATAATTCTGTTCCAAGCAAATCTAATTATTTGGTCACGTAATTTTTGTTGTTGTTAATCGCATATTTCACAATCTGACATAGCGGTAAGGTACCTTTATTTTAGGCTTGATATTAGCAAATATATTTTTTCATGGTTCTCACATTTTTTTTTGAACGAAGATCTGTTTGGGTCTCTCAGCAATGAACGGAGCCAAATGAACTGTGACTAAAACGACTGACATAAAACTAGACTAAAATTGTCAGATTTGAACACTTCTCAATGTAAAAAAAACCAAACTGTTAAATACCACCGTATTGCGAAACATATTTAGCCCATATCACAAGCCCTAGTTCAACCAATGACTTGAACGATTAATGAGGGTCACGGGCAACATGGAGACAGCAGTGACAGATCTGTTAGAAGAAAGGAATAGTGTTGGTACAGTTTCTACACCTGCATTGCTTGCTGTTTGGGGTTTTAGGCTGGGTTTCTGTACAGCACTTGGAGATATCAGCTGATGTAAGAAGGGCTTTTTATAAATACATTTGATTGATTTTTGTGTTGCAGTAAGGAAAGTTAACGGAGTGACATGCTAAACCTGGGTCTTGTTCATTAGGAAACAGCGTAGCAAAACGTTTTCAAAGCGGTGCGCCTTGGGGAAAACTAGTTTTCTTATTGGACAACTTTAATTAACAGGGCTGTGGTGCTGTCAACAATCAGTGGAAATCCCTTTCTCTCTGAGTATTTAACTCGGAATAACTGACTTAACCATCAGCAAACACTGTTTTACTATTGGTCAATAATGCAGTTTGACACATCTGTTTCTCGCCTTATTTGGTGTGTGTGTGTGTGTGTGTGTGTGTGTGTGTGTGTTATACCGGCTGCATAATGCATTCAATAGATCTCGGATGATTAAGCTTTTACATCGGCAGGATTGGCAATTACACGTTTAAAAAAAAATATGAGCATAAGCCTATTTATGGCTTGTGTTCTACAGACAAGTTTTATAGATTTGTTGATGATTCACTTTATAGGTCCCGTGTGTGAACTCATTTAAAAGAGGATTGATTTTTAAAGGAATAAAAATACTTCTGTTCTGCGTATAACCATGTAACAGAACTTGTTGATTTAAAAAAAAAAAGGTATTGTGTTAGTGGAGAAGCTCCCCCTATACGTGCCATTGCTTTTCAACAAGTGATTAGACCAAACTAAAATAATGTTTGCGGCGATGCACCAACCCAGGACTCGCTACGTGACAGACATGATAGACCTCAGATCCTCTGTGGATCAAAACGCGTCTTATGTGCGTCTGACCTTCAATCTGCTAATTAATCCTGTTGATGCGAAGACTGACTCGGGAGACGCAGACTGAGCATGCTCAATCGAAAACCCCTGTCCGTCATCCAACCGGGCTGCCTAGCAACCAGGTAGAGCCTCCGCACAGCAAGCAGGGATTGGATGAGACTGAAAGGAAGTGTGGGGGTAGATGAGTAGGAGGGGGCGGCACCTCAGGGCTCAGTCTTCATTCCCACCTTAATTTCTTTTGATTTTTCTGAAAATAACTTGACCTAAAGATGGTTTGAAGAGCTAAAGAACAAGATCCTTGGTCTTTTCCTGTTGATTTCTAAACCTGGACTGTATGAAGTATATGATGAACACTGATATAGGTTTCATCCATTGGAAGGCTATTCTACAAAGCCCTAAGGCTCGCTTTGCTTATTCAAATGGAAAAACTCCAGGCTTGATTGAGTTTTCCCACAGCGGCAAGCGGCACACGATTTTTTAAAAAGAACATCCGTCCATAGCAGTCAGGGACAAGATGCCTTGGCTGTTCACGCGTTAAGGCTTATTAGTAGGAACAGAAGCTCTGTGAGCTGTCAGCAAGCTGCCATGGCACGCCGTGGCAGATGATTTGGTACACCCCCCCCCGCCGGCTGCCAGCATCCTCTCTGAGACTGTGGCTGCTGCAATTACACTCTTCATCATGGAAGACGAGGGCTTCTGTTTGGGGTGAAAAACATGGAGGGAGCTTCAGCGCCGTGATCCTCAGTCCTGTCAAAGTGGCCGTGAGATGTGAAACAGGTCTCTCTCTCTTTAGTCTCGCTGTTGACATATATGTGGTGTTGCATGTCACCGTAGTGATTGATGGGGTGTATTTACACACACACGTTGCAGACCGGATGGTGTGAGACTCGGTGCCCTTTTTATTGACTCGATGTGGGAACGCTGACATGGAAGTACTGTGTAGATCAGTGATGTGTGTGTGTGTGTGTCTACCCATTTTAGTCTACTGGTGTAGGGTTACCAAGTGGGACTAAAATGTTCTTTCATCCAACACATGCTATGGTGTGAGGTTACCTGAAGTGGTACAGTTCTGTTCCTTTTCTTATCTAGTCTAGGGTTACCCTGATCCTGCTATGGTAGTGCTGTAGTCTAGGGTTACCCTGATCCTGCTATGGTAGTGCTGTAGTCTAGGGTTACCCTGATCCTGCTATGGTAGTGCTGTAGTCTAGGGTTACCCTGATCCTGCTATGGTAGTGTAATGCTCTAGTATCGGTTTGTACAGTATGGTCATACCTGCATTGTGTATAGTGAGCCTACATTGTATAAAGGGGATGTGCATTAAGTATGTTTGGCCCTTTTCTGGTTTTCCTCCATCCTCTGCTTTCTCTTATGTCATTTATTAAACCATCTCTGAAGTGGTCTAATGGTTAGTATCACAACCTTCAGGACACGTTATACCAGAGGTGGTGGTGGTCTAATGGTTAGAATCACAACCTTCAGGACACGTTATACCAGAGGTGGTGGTGGTCTAATGGTTAGAATCACAACCTTCAGGACACGTTATACCAGAGGTGGTGGTGGTCTAATGGTTAGTATAATTAATGGTTATGGAATCACAACCTTCAGGACAACGTTGTTATACCAGAGGTGGTGGTGGCTTAATTAATGGTTAGAATCACAACCTTCAGGACACGTTGTTATACCAGAGGTGGTGGTGGCTTAATTAATGGTTAGAATCACAACCTTCAGGACACGTTGTTATACCAGAGGTGGTGGTGGCTTAATTAATGGTTAGAATCACAACCTTCAGGACACGTTGTTATACCAGAGGTGGTGGTGGCTTAATTAATGGTTAGAATCACAACCTTCAGGACACGTTGTTATACCAGAGGTGGTGGTGGCTTAATTAATGGTTAGAATCACAACCTTCAGGACACGTTATACCAGAGGTGGTGGTGGCTTAATTAATGGTTAGAATCACAACCTTCGGGACACGTTATACCAGAGGTGGTGGTCTTAATTAATGGTTAGAATCACAACCTTCAGGACACGTTATACCAGAGGTGGTGGTGGTCTAATGGTTAGAATCACAACCTTCAGGACACGTTATACCAGAGGTGGTGGTGGCTTAATTAATGGTTAGGATCACAACCTTCAGGACACGTTATACCAGAGGTGGTGGTGGCTTAATTAATGGTTAGAATCACAACCTTCAGGACACGTTGTTATACCAGAGGTGGTGGTGGCTTAATTAATGGTTAGAATCACAACCTTCAGGACACGTTATACCAGAGGTGGTGGTGGTCTAATGGTTAGAATCACAACCTTCGGGACACGTTATACCAGAGGTGGTGGTGGCTTAATTAATGGTTAGTATCACAACCCTCTAATGGGGACACGTTATACCAGAGGTGGTGGTCTAATGGTTAGAATCACAACCTTCAGGACACGTTATACCAGAGGTGGTGGTGGTAATTAATGGTTAGAATCACAACCTTCAGGACATGTTATACCAGAGGTGGTGGTGGCTTCTAATGGTTAGAATCACAACCTTCAGGACATGTTATACCAGAGGTGGTGGTGGCTTAATTAATGGTTAGAATCACAACCTTCAGGACACGTTGTTATACCAGAGGTGGTGGTGGCTTAATTAATGGTTAGAATCACAACCTTCAGGACACATTATACCAGAGGTGGTGGTGGCTTAATTAATGGTTAGAATCACAACCTTCAGGACACGTTATACCAGAGGTGGTGGTGGCTTAATTAATGGTTAGAATCACAACCCTCGGGACACGTTATACCAGAGGTGGTGGTGGCTTAATTAATGGTTAGAATCACAACCTTCAGGACACGTTATACCAGAGGTGGTGGTGGTCTAATGGTTAGAATCACAACCTTCGGGACACGTTACACCAGAGGTGGTGGTGGTGGTCTAATGGTTAGAATCACAACCTTCGGGACATGTTACACCAGAGGTGGTGGTGGTGGTCTAATGGTTAGAATCACAACCTTCGGGACACGTTATACCAGTGGTGGTGGTGGTGGTGGTCTAATGGTTAGAATCACAACCTTCGGGACACGTTATACCAGAGGTGGTGGCTTAATTAATGGTGGTTCGGGACAGGTTATCAGGTGGTGGTCATCACAACCTCAGGACACGTTATACCAGAGGTGGTGGTCTAATGGTTAGAATCACAACCTTCAGGACACGTTATACCAGAGGTGGTGGCTTAACATGCTGAATAGACCAGGCACACACACATTATACCAGAGGTGGTGGTTAATGGTTAGAATCATAACCCTCAGGACACGTTATACCAGAGGTGGTGGTGGTCTAATGGTTAGTATCACAACCTTCAGGACACGTTATACCAGAGGTGGTGGTGGTCTAATGGTTAGTATCACAACCTTCAGGACACGTTATACCAGAGGTGGTGGTGGTCTAATGGTTAGAATCACAACCTTCAGGACACGTTATACCAGTGGTGGTGGTGGTCTAATGGTTAGAATCACAACCTTCAGGACACGTTATACCAGAGGTGGTGGCTTAATTAACTTGCAGAAATATCAAAACCAACTCTGAACAAACTATATTAATCTGGATTGACAGGTTGAAACGCATTAAACATTCATGGCAATTTAGCTAGTTAGCTTGCTGTTGCTAGCTAATTTTTTCCTGGGATGTAAACACTGGGTTGCTATTTTACCTGAAATGCACAGGGTCCTCTACTCTGACAATTAATCCACAGATAAAATGATAAACCTAATTTCGTTTTCTAGTAATCTCTCCTTCTTCAGCCATCTTCTACTTTGGACTTTATATGGCGGTTGGCAACAAACTCTATATCCCAAAGTATGCTTCCCTGTGTAGCTAATAACCTTCCCTGTGTAGCTAATAACCTTCCCTGTGTAGCTAATAACCTTCCCTGTGTAGCTAATAACCTTCCCTGTGTAGCTAATAACCTTCCCTGTGTAGCTAATAACCTTCCCTGTGTAGCTAATAACCTTCCCTGTGTAGCTAATAACCTTCCCTGTGTAGCTAATAACCTTCCCTGTGTAGCTAATAACCTTCCCTGTGTAGCTAATAACCTTCCCTGTGTAGCTAATAACCTTCCCTGTGTAGCTAATAACCTTCCCTGTGTAGCTAATAACCTTCTCATGTTTGCAGTGCAATTTGTATTCCTGGCTACTTCAATAAAGTCATTGCCCTGGTCAGTGTGCAACTGTTCAGGCACTATGGGAAATCTAAAAGTTCTATAGTTTGGGCTTCAGCAGAATACTGCTGGACGCAAGCAGGCAGACAGTTAAGATGCACCACCAACTGGACTGGAGTGTGGACCTCTGAAAGATGAACAATCACCCAGGTGGCTATACGCTCCTAAAAATCAATGATTGGAGAGGCGGGACTTGCAGCGCGTCAAAAGCATTCAAATATAACCAAGTTCTATTTTAGCGCCTGGCCGCGAAGATTCGCGCGAGCAGTTTGGATGAAATGATTGAATAATATATATGTGTACTTTTGAATTATTATTTTTTTTAAAACTTTGGCAACGACATTTTGCACACGCACATAACGTAAGCTGTGTGGTCAGCATGTAACGGTTCGTACCACATTTTTAATACCAGAGTCTGCATGGTTTGGAATCCCATCCACTGCCTTTCTGATTCACTCTCCTCCTACCTTTTCAAGTCAATCCTTCTCTTTTTCTTACCTGTTGAAAGAAAATACAAAGATGACAAAAGATGCAGGAATTCCTCATTTTTATTAAAGAGTTTCATGAGATCCATTTGTTTTAGTGTCTGTTATTCAACGGTTAACTCGGGCAAAAAGCTGACATTTCCACACGAACATGGTTCTGCTATTACGCCAGGGACACGGCCAGGGACACGGCCAGGGACACGGCCAGGGACACGGCCAGGGACACGGCCAGGGACACGGCCAGGGACCGAGTGGAAAGGCTGTTTTTTCTTTTACAGACGGTTGCTGTGCCAATGGATGCGTTTTTTGCACATTACACCGGTGTTTTATAGCACCCAACAATGTATTTACAGAACTTGAGATGAGCACCTCCGATGTTTATCCTCTTTCTGCCTTCTCTTACTTAGGTCATTTAAAAAACAATGGTTACCCGGGCAACGGGTTGACATCTGCCATTTCCACAGTAACCTAGGAATTTTACATCAGGGAGACCATTAGGGACCGTGTGTATTTGAAAGCCTTTTTTTCCCCCCTCTTCTCTTCTTCAGATGGTTGCTGTGCAATGGCACGTATGTGTGTTTTGGCGTACTCTGTTATCGGATGTTGTCGTTTAGGTCATTGGTTTTCCTTGTCTGATCCAATTGGTACTGTGAATAGCCTATGGGAATTGGATGATACGCACAGCTGGAGCAGGACAGAACAAATCCTTAGAGACCTGTGTGTGTGTGTGTGTGTGTCAGACCTGAAAAAAATCTAAAATACAATTTGGTAGACTATTTGAGTTTTATAAATAACCATTCAAATATTCTGTTATTGTTCTTGGCTGTGTATTTTAACATACTCCTACACAGAAAGTAATTTAAATATCAGGTACTCAAATGTGGAGTGGAGATCAGTGTGCTGAAGGACCATGTACATTACCAGTCAACAGGTTGGACACCTACTCATTCAAGGGTTTTTCTTTATTTGTACTATTTTCTACATTGTAGAATAATAGTGACAACATCAAAACTAAACTATGAAATAACACACATGGAATCATGTAGTAACCTAAAAAGTGTTAAACAAATCTAAATATATTTTGGATTCTTCCTCGATGACCGCTTTGCACACTCTTGGTGTTCTCTCAACCAGTTTCACTTGGAATGGTTTTCCAACAGTGTTGGAGTTCCCACATATGCTGAGCACTTGTTGGCTGCTTTTCCTTCACTCTGCAGTCCAACTTATCCCAAACAATCTTCATTGGGTTGAGGTCAGGTGATTGTGGAGGCCAGGTCATCTGATGCAGCACCATCACTCTCCTTGGTCAAATAGCCCTTACACAGCATGGAGAGGTGTTGGGTCATTGTCCTGTTGAAAAACAAATGATAGTCCCACTAAGCGCAAACCATATGGGATGGTATATAGCTGCAGAATGCTGTGTTAGCCATGCTGGTTAAGTGTGCCTTATATTCTAAACAAATCAGACAGTGTTACCAGCAAAAAACCATCACACCACCACCTCCATGCTTCACGCTGGGAACCACACATGCGGACATCATCCGTTCACCTATTCAGCATCTCACAAAGACACGGCGGTTGGAACCAAAAATCTCAAATTTGGACTCGTCAGACCAAAGGACAGATTTCCACCGGTCTAATGTCCATTACTCATGTTTCTTGGTCCAAGAAAGTCTCTTCTTATAGTTGTCCTTTAGTAGTGGTTTCTTTGTTGCAATTTGACCACGAAGGCTTGCTTCACGCTGTGTCCTCAGAACAGTTGTTGAGATGTGTCTGTTACTTGAACTCTGAAGCATTTATTTGGGCTGCAATCTGAGGTCCTGGTATCTCAAATGAATGTATCCTCTGCAGCAGAGGTAACTCTGGGTCTTTTTTTCCTGTGGCGGCCCTCATGAGAACCAGTATCATCATAGCGCTTGATGGTTTTTTGCAACTGCATTTTGAATAAACTTTCTAAGTTCTTGAAATGTTCCCTATTGACTGATCTTCGTGTCTTAAAGTAATGATTGACTGTTGGTTTTTCTTTGCCTATTTCAGCTGTTCTTGCCATAATATAGACTTGGCCCAATTTGGTAAAATACCATATTCTGTATACCACCCCTCCTATGTGTTATTTCATGGTTGTGATGTCTTCACTGTTGTTCTACATTGTAGCAAATAGTAAAAATGAAGAAAAAGCCTTGAATGAGTCGGTGTGTCCAAACCTTTGACTGCTACTGTACATCTGTTGGACATTGTGTTCTTGATTGTACTGTGAGAAAAGGGCTTTGGCAGGGCTTGGATATTTTCATTCCTGTATTTAGTTAAACAGAACAATCAATCTCTCTCGACTCGGTAAATACTGTCTCAAGAAGGACTGAGGGGTCTGATGGGACCCTCTTCTTTGTCACCATTTATGGTAGTGTAGCGGACACTTGTCCAAAGCCACTTACAGAACTGTCAGCATTGTGACCTACAGTACAGTGTATAGAGGAATTGAACCCACAACCCTGACGTTTCCAGCACCATAACCCATTTTTAGAACCATCAATTAATATGTCAACCGTTTTTGTGTCTGACGTTGTCATTTGGTAGACACTTGTTGTGCTGTATTTCCCAAAGCTTGTCTAAAGAATGTAATTTTTCAGTTGAAGATAAAGGCCTTGTGGTTTTGTGTATTTTTGTTTTTGAGTTACTTGCCATGGGGAGCAGAGAAACTGTTTCAGTTTTAAAGCAAGTGTTGCTGTGATTCTACGGCAGAGAGAAGATTGAGCAACTTTATAACTCATTTCATTACAATTCTACACATTTTCCCACGGGGCGGAGAGAAAGATTAGCATTTTTTTCACAGCTAATTTCCTGCAATTCTACACATTTTCCCACGGGGCGGAGAGAAAGATTAGCATTTTTTTCACAGCTAATTTCCTGCAATTCTACACATTTTTACAATGGGGTGGAGAAAAATGTTTGGTTTTTAATATGAGTGCGGCTGACTAACAAAATCAATGCCCCCCTTCTGAGAAATGTTAGCCGACGTGGGCTAATTGAGTGACATAACGAGAAGAACTGCTGATGAACAACCAAATGTTTGCACCTTATGTATTCTACAAACACTCGACAGTAAGGACCATGACGGGAGTTTCTTGCGTTTTTTGTAAATTGATCCGCGAGCCAGTTGTCCATCCCTGATTGTAGGTTTAGTTAACAGGGAGCCTCTTCGGTCTGTCTGCTTTTTTGTTAGGCTCTGCTGAAATCTGTCGGAGTCCCAAATGGCACCCTATTCCCTATATAGTGCACTACTTTAGACCAGAGCCCTATAGAACCCTATTCCCTATATAGTGCACTACTTTAGACCAGAGCCCTTTAGAACCCTATTCCCTATATAGTGCACTACTTTAGACCAGAGACCCTATAGAACCCTATTCCCTATATAGTGCACTACTTTAGACCAGGGCCCTTAGAACCCTATTCCCTATATAGTGCACTATAAAGCCCAGAACCCTATTCCCTATATAGTGCACTACTTTAGACCAGAGCCCTATAGAACCCTATTCCCTATATAGTGCACTACTTTAGACCAGAGCCCTATAGAACCCTATTCCCTATATAGTGCACTACTTTAGACCAGACCCTATAGAACCCTATTCCCTATATAGTGCACTACTTTAGACCAGGACCCTTTAGAACCCTATTCCTACTTTAGACCAGAGCCCTGTAGTGCACTACTTTAGACCAGACCCTATAGAACCCTATTCCCTATATAGTGCACTACTTTAGACCAGAGCCCTATAGAACCTTATTCCCTATATAGTGCACTATAAACCAGAACCCTATTCCCTATATAGTGCACTACTTTAGACTTTAGACCAGGGCCCTATAGAACCCTATGCCCTATATAGTGCACTACTTTAGACCAGAGCCCTATAGAACCCTATTCCCTATATAGTGCACTACTTTAGACCAGGCCCTATAGAACCCTATTCCCTATATAGTGCACTACTTTAGACCAGGAGCCCTATAGAACCCTATTCCCTATATAGTGCACTACTTTAGACCAGGGCCCTGTATAGTACTAGACCAGAGCCCTATAGAACCCCTATATAGTGCACTACTTTAGACCAGAGCCCTATAGAACCCCTATTCCCTATATAGTGCACTATAAACCAGAACCCTATTCCCTATATAGTGCACTACTTTAGACCAGTGCCATTTGGGATGCAGTTTATTGTCTGCTGTATGCTTTTACTGTTATTCCTGCAGTGCGACAATTCACGTGTTTGTGTACGTACACACACACACACACACACACACACACAAGGTCTCCCCCCACACAAGGTCTGCACCATCTAAATTCTTGTGTGGGCAAAGCAATTGGCTAGATACTGCTCTGATTTTCAGCCTGGCTTGGCAGTCTAGCAGTTTGGAGGAGGAGGTGCTTTCTTGAGTGCCATGCAGACAGGGACCTTTTTTTGAGATGTCTGGATCTTTTTTTAATATATTTTTTTTGTCAATTTGATTGGTGGATTCAAAAAGTATTTTAAATGTGGACACCCAGCAGACTGACAGACAGACCAGGGTCTTTCACGACTGACTGACAGTCCCATACTAGAGTCTTCTGTACAGACCAGCCCCCACCCAGAAAGATGGCGTTGCAGTGGATAGTGGACATTTTACAGGCTAACCGATATTTAGTGTTATCTTTTTAAAAATGTTTTTAAGATCTTTTTTTTTTTTTACATTATCTCCGTCGTCATTTTCCTATGACCGAAAACAGCTTCTGGACATCAGAACAGCGATCAGTAACCTAGATTTTGATGAAGATTTCTACTTCAACGAGTTGGCAGCTCTGGACCAGGTCCTAAAGAGGAACGTTTACTCCACACAGAGAAACGCAAGGCCCTCCCTTTGGCAAATTTTTACCAGAACTCTATCCTCCTGATTCCTGCTTACAGGCGAAAAGTCAAACGAGAAGTGGTCCCGATGCCATCCAGAACCTCTATACCAGGTTGTGTCAAAGGAAGGCCCAGAAAATATCTAAGACCCCAGTCACCCAAGTCATAATGTTCACTCTGCTACCTCACGGCAAGCAGTACCGGAGCGCCAAGTCTAGGACCAAAAGGATCCTTAACAGCTTTTACCCCCAAGCCATAAGACTGCTGAACAATTAATCAAATGACCAACCCCCCCCATTTTTATACTGCTGCTACTTGTTGTTTATCATCTATGTATGGTCACTTTACCCCTACCTTCATCTAGACTAACCTGTACCCCCGCACATTGACTCAGTACCGGTATCTCGTTATTGTTATGTAATTTAAAAAAAACTTTTTAGTCCATTTTTATTTTTTTCCTGAACTGCATTGTTGATTAACGGCTTGTACCGAAGCATTTTCACGCTACCTGTTGTATTTGGCGCATGTGACAAATATTATTATTTTGATTTGAAGGTGGGATGCAAAGAGACCCAGCTGCAATTGTTGGACCCCCTCCTCTCACTCAACAGTCCTGTCACTCTCCCTAAGCCCAACTGACAGACCCTGAAATTGTGTTCAGAGGACAGGCAGAAGGAAACCAGTGTTCTTCCTCTGCCAAACACACATGGCTAAACACATCACACTCACGCTTTAATCCCCCTACTGCCAATCAGCAGCCATAACACAGCCCTGTAACAGGAAGTCATATGCAGTAGTGAGTCAGTGTGCTACCAAATATGCTCTATTATATTGACAAGATAGTCGAGTGACCGCTCTGACAATGGAAATAGATGTCCTCAAAGATGGAATGCAGGTGGGAGGAGTTGAGATCGGGTTGGACCATTCTAGCCAATGAGGTGACAGATACAAGTGTGAACAGCAGGCAGAACTCTGATATAAAGTTTAATTTTTTCCCCAAAGTTGCCTTAATACCACATGCGTCCACTTATATCAGTGCATTTGTAACAACCTAAGCATTACAAAAACGTATATTTAGATCAAAATAAACCTCATGTAGCAAATTAGCAATTAAATGTGTTGTTGACCTAATTCGGTTCATTATTTTTGCGGACGTATTTTGGGCGGAGTAAACCCTCTCGCGTCGCCTCTCCCTCTCTGGTGCTACTCATTTCACGCCTCCTGACGTGTGACTGATATTTTGGGAAAAGCAACACACAGTGTGCAGGTTGCTATGGTGCGTGTGTGGATGATACACACACACACAGAGAGCACAAATCTGAACGCAGAAGAAACATTTTACTTCCCTGTATAAACAGAGCTTTCAGAAAGTGTTCAAATTCCTGGACGTATTCCACATGTTACAGCCTGAATTCAAAATGGTTGTCCCACCCCCCCTCATCCATTCTAAACACGCTACCCCATAATAACAAAGTGATTCAATGTGATGTTTTTATGAAATTATTTTGCGAATTTATTGTAAATTTAAATACAGAAATATCTAATTTACATAAGTATACACATCCCTGAGTCTATACTTTTGTAGAAGTACCTTTTTTGGCGGCGGTTACAGATTGGTTTTGGGTATTTCTGTATCAGCCGTGCACGTCTAGATTTGAGGATTTTGTCCCTGCAGATTTTCTCAAGCTCTGTTAACTTAAATGGGGCCAGTGAACAGCAATCTTCAAGTCTTTCAACAGGTTGTCAATGTGATTCAAGTCTGGGCTTTGGCAGAATGTTAGATTTGTCATGTTTTTTAAATGATAACCTCAAAGAAGCAGGAAACTGGAGTAGCTACCATTTTTATATATATATATATATATTTTAAGGACTTTCACGTTCTGAATTCATTCCAGTGTTGCTTTGGCTGTATGCTTGGTGTCATTGTCCTGTTGGAATGTAAATCTTCACCCCCAGTCTAACATCGTTTGCACTCTGAAGCAGGTTCTCATCTAGGATTTGCCTGTATTTGGCTCCATTCATTGTTCCCTCTATCCTTACCAGTCTACCAGTCTGTGGTGCTGAATAGCATCCCCATAGCATGATGCTGCCACCACCATGCTTCACGGTAGGGATGGTGTTAGACGGGTGATGAGCTGTGCCTGGTTTTCTCCAGACATAGCACTTTGCATTCAAGCCAAATAGTTACATTTGTGTCATCAGATCGCTATCTTTTTGCCTCATGCTCTTAATCTTTCACGTTCCTTTTTTACAAACTCAAGGCTTACTGTCGTGTCTTTTTTTTCTCAGGAGTGGCTTCCGTATAGCGACTCTCCCATAAAGCCCAGGTGAAGTGCTGCAGAGTCTGTTGTCCTTCAGGCAGGTTCTTCCATCTCAGCCAGGATACTCTGTAGTTCTGTCAGTGGTCACCTCCCTGACCAAGGTCCTTCTTGCCCGGTTGATCAGTTTGGTCGGACGGCCAGCTCTAGGCAGAGTCTGGGTAGTCACAGATTTTTTTTCGTATTCCCAATGATGCAGTCCACTGTGCTCTTGGAAACTTTCAACACTCTAGAACTAGTTTTCTACCCTTCCCCCAGATACATGCCTCCTCACAATTATATCTCAGAGATCTACAGACAGTTCCTTGGCCCTCATGGTGTAGTTTCTGCTCTGTCATGCACTGTCAACTGTGGAACCTTTTTATATAGACAGGTGTTTTCTTTCTGAACCATGTAAAAAAAGGTACGCACGTCAGGTAGGTAGGTAGGTCAGGTAGGTAGGTAGGCACGGTAGGTAGGTAGGTAGGCACGTCAGGTAGGTAGGTAGGCACGTCAGGTAGGTAGGTAGGCACGTCAGGTAGG
The DNA here is from genome assembly GCF_018296145.1 of Oncorhynchus tshawytscha. Classification (NCBI taxonomy): domain Eukaryota; kingdom Metazoa; phylum Chordata; class Actinopteri; order Salmoniformes; family Salmonidae; genus Oncorhynchus; species Oncorhynchus tshawytscha. The sequence continues at coordinate 54,235,554 of NC_056447.1, read as the reverse complement.
TAGGTAGGCACGTCAGGTAGGTAGGCACGTCAGGTAGGTAGGTAGGCACGTCAGGTAGGCACGTCAGGTAGGTAGGTAGGCACGTCAGGTAGGCACGTCAGGTAGGTAGGTAGGCACGTCAGGTAGGCACGTCAGGTAGGTAGGTAGGCACGTCAGGTAGGTAGGCACGTCAGGTAGGTAGGCACGTCAGGTAGGTAGGCACGTCAGGTAGGTAGGTAGGCACGTCAGGTAGGTAGGTAGGCAGGTAGGTAGGTAGGCACGTCAGGTAGGTAGGTAGGCACGTCAGGTAGGTAGGTAGGCACGTCAGGTAGGTAGGTAGGCACGTCAGGTAGGTAGGTAGGCACGTCAGGTAGGTAGGTAGGCACGTCAGGTAGGTAGGTAGGCACGTCAGGTAGGTAGGTAGGCACGTCAGGTAGGTAGGTAGGCACGTCAGGTAGGTAGGCAGGCACGTCAGGTAGGTAGGCAGGCACGTCAGGTAGGTAGGCAGGCACGGCAGGTAGGTAGGCAGGCACGGCAGGTAGGTAGGCAGGCACGGCAGGTAGGTAGGCAGGCACGGCAGGTAGGTAGGCAGGCACGGCAGGTAGGTAGGCAGGCACGTCAGGTAGGTAGGTAGGCACGTCAGGTAGGTAGGTACGCACGTCAGGTAGGTAGGTAGGCACGTCAGGTAGGTAGGTAGGCAGGTACGCACGTCAGGTAGGTAGGTAGGCACGTCAGGTAGGTAGGTAGGCACGTCAGGTAGGTAGGTAGGCACGTCAGGTAGGCACGTCAGGTAGGTAGGTAGGCACGTCAGGTAGGTAGGTAGGCACGTCAGGTAGGTAGGTAGGCACGTCAGGTAGGTAGGTAGGCACGTCAGGTAGGTAGGCACGTCAGGTAGGTAGGTAGGCACGTCAGGTAGGTAGGTAGGCACGTCAGGTAGGTAGGTAGGCACGTCAGGTAGGTAGGTAGGCACGTCAGGTAGGTAGGTAGGCACGTCAGGCAGGTAGGTAGGCACGTCAGGTAGGCAGGTCAGGTAGGTAGGTAGGCACGTCAGGTAGGTAGGTAGGCACGTCAGGTAGGTAGGCAGGCACGTCAGGTAGGTAGGCAGGCACGTCAGGTAGGTAGGTAGGCACGTCAGGTAGGTAGGTAGGCACGTCAGGTAGGTAGGTAGGCACGTCAGGTAGGTAGGTAGGCACGTCAGGTAGGTAGGTAGGCACGTCAGGTAGGCAGGTCAGGTAGGTAGGTAGGCACGTCAGGTAGGTAGGTAGGCACGTCAGGTAGGTAGGCAGGCACGTCAGGTAGGTAGGCAGGCACGTCAGGTAGGTAGGCAGGCACGTCAGGTAGGTAGGCACGGTAGGTAGGTAGGTAGGTAGGCACGGTAGGTAGGTAGGTAGGCACGTCAGGTAGGTAGGCAGGCACGTCAGGTAGGTAGGCAGGCACGTCAGGTAGGTAGGCAGGCACGTCAGGTAGGTAGGCAGGCACGTCAGGTAGGTAGGCACGGTAGGTAGGTAGGTAGGCACGGTAGGTAGGTAGGTAGGCACGTCAGGTAGGTAGGCAGGCACGTCAGGTAGGTAGGCAGGCACGTCAGGTAGGTAGGCAGGCACGTCAGGTAGGTAGGCAGGCACGTCAGGTAGGTAGGCAGGCACGTCAGGTAGGTAGGCAGGCACGTCAGGTAGGTAGGCAGGCACGTCAGGTAGGTAGGTCAGGTAGGTAGGTACGCACGTCAGGTAGGTAGGTAGGCACGTCAGGTAGGTAGGCACGTCAGTAGGTAGTTGGTAGGGAGGTAGGCACGTCAGGTAGGTAGGTAGGCACGTCAGGTAGGTAGGTAGGCACGTCAGGTAGGTAGGTAGGCACGTCAGGTAGGTAGGTAGGCACGTCAGGTAGGTAGGTAAGGCACGTCAGGTAGGTAGGCAGGCACGTCAGGTAGGTAGGCAGGCACGTCAGGTAGGTAGGCAGGTAGGTAGGTCAGGTAGGTAGGTACGCACGTCAGGTAGGTAGGTACGTCAGGTAGGTAGGTAGGCACGTCAGTAGGTAGTTGGTAGGGAGGTAGGCACGTCAGGTACGTAGGTAGGCACGTCAGGTAGGTAGGTAGGCACGTCAGGTAGGTAGGTAGGCACGTCAGGTAGGTAGGTAGGCACGTCAGGTAGGTAGGTAGGCACGTCAGGTAGGTAGGTAGGCACGTCAGGTAGGTAGGTAGGCACGTCAGGTAGGTAGGTAGGCACGTCAGGTAGGTAGGTAGGCACGTCAGGTAGGTAGGTAGGCACGTCAGGTAGGTAGGTAGGCACGTCAGGTAGGTAGGTAGGCACGTCAGGTAGGTAGGTAGGCACGTCAGGTAGGTAGGTAGGCACGTCAGGTAGGTAGGTAGGCACGTCAGGTAGGTAGGTAGGCACGTCAGGTAGGTAGGTAGGCACGTCAGGTAGGTAGGTAGGCACGTCAGGTAGGTACGTAGGCACGTCAGGTAGGTAGGTAGGCACGTCACCAGGTAGGTAGGTAGGCACGTCAGGTAGGTAGGTAGGTAGGCACGTCAGGTAGGTAGGTAGGTAGGCACGTCAGGTAGGTAGGTAGGTATTTGGGCACGTCAGGTAGGTAGGTAGGCACGTCAGGTAGGTAGGTAGGCACGCACGGTAGGTAGGTAGGTACACTCTCACGTCAGGTAGGTAGGTACGCACGTCAGGTAGGTAGGTACGCACGTCAGGTAGGCACGTCAGGTAGGTACGTCAGGTAGGTAGGTAGGCACGTCAGGTAGGTAGGTGGGTACGTCAGGTAGGTAGGTGGGTAGGTAGGTAGGTAGGTAGGCACGTCAGGTAGGTAGGTAGGTCAGCTTTGACGTGTAATATACACCTCCAGTCCACTAACTCCTCCACTGAAGGGGGCTTCCCAAATGGCACCCTGTACCCTTCAATATATAAGGATTCATTGAGGATGCAGACTTGGTTGAGTGTGAGGGAAACGGTTCACTTGAACCAATCATCACCGCAGCTAGGCAGGCAATCATCACCGCCGCAGCTAGGCAGGCAATCATCACCGCCGCAGCTAGGCAGGCAATCATCACCGCCGCAGCCAGGCAGGCAATCATCACCGCCGCAGCCAGGCAGGCAATCATCATCACCGCCGCAGCCAGGCAGGCAATCATCACCGCCGCAGCCAGGCAGGCAATCATCACCGCCGCAGCCAGGCAGGCAATCATCACCGCCGCAGCCAGGCAGGCAATCATCACCGCCGCAGCCAGGCAGGCAATCATCACTGCCGCAGCTAGGCAGGCAATCATCTTGGTCGCACAGTCTGGTTGGTGCCCACTATTTGGGGTGTAGCTTAGCATATTTATCCCAGTAACATCAGCTTTGACGTATAATATACACCTCAGCCTTGGTTGAGTGTGGAGTGTGAGGGCAAACGGTTCACTTGAACCAAATCACGTATTTATACTCCATAACTTATTCCAAAGTCCAAATTCAAAATGGATGAAATATATTTCTCACCCATCTACCCACAATACCCCATTTTTTTGAATACCGAAAATTTGAATACTGTCCACAGGTCGACTCTAATTTAAGTTGTAGTGACATCTCAGGGATGATTTGAAGGAAATTGGATGCACCTGAGCTCAATTTGGAGTGTCAAAGGCACTGTCAATACATTTGCAAACCGTCTCATGATGGGGTATTATGGGTGAGAAATATATTTCAGCCATTTTGAATTTGGGCTGTAACTCAACAATGTGAAATAAGTTTATGGAGTATAAATACATTCTGAAGCCACTGTATTCTAGAAGATATTTCTATCTCTCCTGTTGATTTACGGCTGGCTTCTCACCACACTATGAGCACATTGCGCCTATCTCTGTGTTGTGTAGGGCAGTAGAGACCGGTACCTGTGATCTACCATGTGACTCTTAACAGGGAATCCTCTGTTTTATAAGGAGCTGTCATGACGTCGAGCGGTGTCTCTGTCTTCACCCAGCCAGCACCAGCGAAGTCTAGTTGTCAGACATAACTAGGCCTGTTGATGGAGGTGGTAATGGAACAGTCTGTTGATGGAGGTGGTAATGGAACAGTCTGTTGATGGAGGTGGTAATGGAACATGAACATTAGCTGTAGTAAAGTTAGCCTGGTCCCAGATCTGTTTGTGATGTATAGCCAAGTCCTATTCCTGTGGTCGTGACGAGTGCACAATCAGAACTGGGATCAGGCTAGTAAAGACTGGCTGTCAGACATACGAGGGCTGTTGATGGCGGTGAGTGGAACTGTGAAGCTTCACCCTGATGAAAGCAGCTTGGCTTGTTATTACATGTAATGCACTGGAGCGATGGCCATCTTTCGATGCCTTTTCTCCAGACAACTGTGCTGCTTTTAACACGATCTGTCTCAGGGGCAGGCGTTACTGAAACAAAGTTTTTTTCCTTTTATTTAACTAGGCAAGTCAGTTAAGAACAAATTCTTATTTTCAATGAGGGCCTAGGAACAGTGGGTTAACTGCCTTGTTCAGGGGCAGAACGACAGATTTGTATCTTGTCAGCTCGGGGATTTGAACTTGCAACCACTAGACTACCCTGCCGCCCCTCCACTCTAACCACTAGGCTACCCTGCCGCCCCTCCACTCTAACCACTAGACTACCCTACCGCCCCTCCACTCTAACCACTAGACTACCCTACCGCCCCTCCACTCTAACCACTAGGCTACCCTACCGCCCCTCCACTCTAACCACTAGGCTACCCTGCCGCCCCTCCACTCTAACCACTAGACTACCCTGCCCCTCCACTCTAACCACTAGGCTACCTACCGCCCCTCCACTCTAACCACTAGACTACCCTGCCGCCCCTCCACTCTAACCACTAGGCTACCCTGCCGCCCCTCCACTCTAACCACTAGGCTACCTGCCGCCCCTCCACTCTAACCACTAGGCTACCCTGCCGCCCCTCCACTCTAACCACTAGGCTACCCTGCCGCCCCTCCACTCTAACCACTAGGCTACCCTGCCGCCCCTCCACTCTAACCACTAGGCTACCCTGCCGCCCCTCCACTCTAACCACTAGGCTACCCTGCCGCCCCTCCACTCTAACCACTAGGCTACCCTGCCGCCCCTCCACTCTAACCACTAGGCTACCCTGCCGCCCCTCCACTCTAACCACTAGGCTACCCTGCCGCCCCTCCACTCTAACCACTAGGCTACCCTGCCGCCCCTCCACTCTAACCACTAGGCTACCCTGCCGCCCCTCCACTCTAACCACTAGGCTACCCTGCCGCCCCTCCACTCTAACCACTAGGCTACCCTGCCGCCCCTCCACTCTAACCACTAGGCTACCCTGCCGCCCCTCCACTCTAACCACTAGGCTACCCTGCCGCCCCTCCACTCTAACCACTAGGCTACCCTGCCACTCCTCTTTGAACCTGGTGAATCCAGACGGAATTAAATCTTCTAGGATGCCTTCTGTAAATCCATCAGAGAACTTATTGTCCCACGTTGCTCCTGTAATTGTTTTTGGCATAAAACATTAGCCTTGAGGCTAACTCTATAACCATGAAAGTTAATGTGTTTGCTAGGCTAAATACGCCACACCCTGTGGCTAACAAATCTGTTACTGGGATAAATATGCTAAGCTACACCCCAAATAGTGGGCACCAACCAGACTGTGTGCATACAAGCACACAGTCACTCCTAATACAGGGACTTTAATCTGGTTTTGGCTCCAAGCGGCACTGCCCGAAGTGGTGATGATTGCCTGCCTAGCTGTGGTGATTGGTTCAAGTGAACCGTTTCCCTCACACTCAACCAAGGCTGCATCCTCAATGAATCCTTATATATTGAAGGGTACAGGGTGCCATTTGGGAAGCCCCCTTCAGTGGAGGAGTTAGTGGACTGGAGGTGTATATTACACGTCAAAGCTGACCTACATTTGAAGTCGGAAGTTTACATACACACCTTAGCCAAATACATTTTAAACTCAGTTTTTCACAATTCCTGACATTTTAATCCTAGTAAGAATTCCCTGTCTTAGGTCAGTTAGGATCACCACTTTATTTTAAGAATGTGAAATGTCAGAATAATAGTAGAGATTTATTTCAGATTTTTGTTCTTTCATCACATTCCCAGTGGGTCAGAAGTTTACATTCACTCAATTAGTATTTGGTAGCATTGCCTTAAACAATTTAAACTTGGGTCAAAGTTTCCCACAGTAAGTTGGGTGAATTTTGGCCCATTCCTCCTGACAGAGCTGGAGTAACTGAGTCAGATTTGTAGGCCTCCTTGCTCGCACACGGTTTTTCATCTCTGCCCACAAATGTTCTATAGGATTGAGTTCAGGGCTTTGATAACCACTCCAATACCTTGACTTTGTTGTCCTTAAGCCATTTTTCCACAACTTTGTGTCCAAATACCAAATGGGTTCCTCCTTTTGTTAGCGCGTTTGGTAAACAAATCCAAACTCACGAGGCGCGGGCAAGTCCAGGCGAAAGCTCAGCCGAAAAGTTTAAAAAGTTATATTACAGTTTTGTAGAAACATGTCAAGCAATGTATAGAATCGATCTTTAGGATGTTTTTAACATACATTTTCAATAATGTTCCAACCAGAGAATTCCTTTGTCTTTAGAATTGCAATGAAACGCAGGTCGCTCTCACGTGTGCGCACGTGATCAGCTCATGGCACTCTGGCAGACCTCTGGTCGAATCAGCTCTCATTCGCCCCCACTCCCCCCGCCTTCACAGTAGAAGCCTGAAACAAGGTTCTAAAGACTGTAGACATCTAGTGGAAGCCTTAGGAAGTGCAATATGACCCCATAGACACTGTATATTCGATAGGCAACCAGGAAGTGGGAAATCTTTTTCACGTTTTCGCCTGCCATATGAGTTCTGTTATACTCAGACATCATTCAAACAGTTTTAGAAACTTCAGCATGTTTTCTATCCAATACTACTAATAATATGCATATATTAGCTTCTGGGACTGAGTAGCAGAAAGTTTACTCTGGGCACGCTTTTCATCCGAATGTGAAAATGTTCCCCCCCCCTATCCCAAACAGGTTAAAGGCACAGTCAACTTAGTGCATGTAAACTTCTGGCCCACTAAAATGGTGATGCAGTGAAATAATCTGTCTGTAAACAATTGTTTGAAAAATGGGCTGAGCTCACCTCCCCGTGGAGGGGTTAGTTGACTGAGCTCACCTCCCTGTGGAGGGGTTAGTTGACTGAGCTCACCTCCCCGTGGAGGGGTTAGTTGGCTGAGCTCACCTCCCCGTGGAGGGGTTGGAACACGCATGCTCAAGGGATTGATTTAAAGAGAGCAATGCAAAGGGAGAGAGTGTAGTGTAGCTAGAGCGAGTAGAGAGCGGGACTTCAGTGGTCCCTGGTTAATCTCCCTGCTGCTCTATAATGACCTTAGTATTCCCTGGTTTTATGTTCATCTTAAGTAGGCTTGCTATGAAAACCTTATTAGGTCTCTTGCTCTCTCGTTGTTAATTCATCAGTCGTGTGTTTTCCCCTTGATAGAGTCCAACACACTGTACACAACCCCCTTAGAATGAAAATGCATTGACTCTCTACCAGGGGGAAAGAGGGACTGAAAACTGTTTTGTCACTAGGCTCTTTTCATTGATAGTTGGATTAGGACACGGCCCTCACTGTTCCAACCCTGGGGTCACATGACTAGTTTCATAGTTTCATATTGTCCTTTATATTATAAAGCCCGTCAGCCCACACTACATGGATCACTGTCACCATGCTATGTGAACAATATCCTCTCTTGTATTTGGGCTCTCCTCCATTGCATTCCGCTTAACTTTCTTAGAAAGCCGTACTCTGGCTCAACTGAAGCCAATCAAGAGAGCACAGCTGTCAGAGACATCCAACACTGATCCTTGTAGACAGGGCTCTGAGCGGCTTCCAGCTATAGGAAGACCTCATAAGGCACCAGCATCTCATACATTATGGGTTCCTATAGCTGGGAGCGTCTCAGGCGTTATGGGTTCCTATAGCTGGGAGCGTCTCAGGCGTTATGGGTTCCTATAGCTGGGAGCGTCTCAGGCGTTATGGGTTCCTATAGGCTGGGAGCGTCTCAGGCATTATGGTTCCTATAGCTGGGAGCGTCTCAGGCATTATGGTTCCTATAGCTGGGAGCGTCTCAGGCGTTATGGGTTCTATAGCTGGGAGCGTCTCAGGCGTTATGGGTTCCTATAGCTGGGAGCGTCTCAGGCGTTATGGGTTCCTATAGCTGGGAGCGTCTCAGGCGTTATGGGTTCTATAGCTGGGAGCGTCTCAGGCGTTATGGGTTCCTATAGCTGGGAGCGTCTCAGGCGTTATGGGTTCCTATAGCTGGGAGCGTCTCAGGCGTTATGGGTTCCTATAGCTGGGAGCGTCTCAGGCGTTATGGGTTCCTATAGCTGGGAGCGTCTCAGGCGTTATGGGTTCCTATAGCTGGGAGCGTCTCAGGCGTTATGGGTTCCTATAGCTGGGAGCGTCTCAGGCGTTATGGGTTTCTATAGCTGGGAGCGTCTCAGGCGTTATGGGTTCCTATAGCTGGGAGCGTCTCATGTGTTCACACCGAGATCAGTTTGTGGGATAGAGATTTCTCATGTGTTCACACCAAGATGGGATAGGGATTTCTCATGTGTTCACACCAAGATGGGTTTGTGGGATACCTGAGAGCAGATTAATTATGTAGTTGAAGTATAACATGTGTTTCTGTTGGAGTCTGAAGTGGAGGGGCCCATAAAGCATAAAGCTTTCGTCAGCTTCATTAAAAAGCTTTTATAAAAAGCAGATTTCTATCGTTTCATTTTGAGGCAGGAATTAGGTGGCAATGTTTCAATAACAAGAGAAGGAGAAGGGTAAGGGTGTAATTGGTATATCCATGAATCACTGTTATTACCTGATAACATACTATTTCTGCCATTCTAGAAAGGTGATATTTAATCCTGTCAAGCCTGTCTATTATTGGTGATTATTCATTCCAGCTTGTGCTCCAGCTTGTGCTCCAGCTTGCTGTAATCTTCTTAGTAGGTGACTGTTTTCACATGGTTTCCAAAGTAATCAGAGGCAACCTGACCTCCAGTTCTGGACCATGTGTGGTCACCTCCAGTTCTGGACCGTGTGTGGTCACCTCCAGTTCTGGACCGTGTGTGGTCACCTCTAGTTCTGGACCGTGTCTGGTCACTGTGGTCACCTCCAGTTCTGAAATGACATGCCTCTTTCTCACATTCATATCCTTGTCTTTTCTCACTATTTCTGTCATAAGATCCTTGGCTTCTTTTACTCTCCTAGCTAGCTAAAAATCTCAATTATTTATCTCATCAAAACTTAGGCTGACCTAGTTAACATTCCATTCCTTATCTTTGCTTTTCAGGGCTCACTTAAAAAATGAAACATTTAGCCATATCTCAAGAGGACAGGGGTGTATTCACTAGGAACCAAACTAAACGGTAGCAAACCAAATGAAACGGGGGGACCTACCAAAATGTATTAAAAAAAACAACTTGGTTTCATTGAAAACATTTTCCATTTGGAGTAAACGGAGTCTGTTGCAAAATGTTTTACAACTTACGTCATGTAATGAATACACCCCTGGTACCTCAGTCGGGTGGTGATGTTCGCTACACCCCAGGTGGCGATGTTCGCTACACCCCTGGTACCTCAGTCGGGTGGTGATGTTCGCTACACCCCAGGTGGCGATGTTCGCTACACCCCTGGTACCTCAGTCGGGTGGCGGTGTTCGCTACACCCCTGGTACCTCAGTCGGGTGGTGATGTTCGCTACACACCATGTTCGCTACACCCCTGGTACCTCAGTGGGGTGGCGGTGTTCGCTACACCCCTGGTACCTCAGTGGGGTGGCGGTGTTCGCTACACCCCTGGTACCTCAGTCGGGTGGAGATGTTCGCTACACACCAGGTGGCGATGTTCGCTACACCCCTGGTACCTCAGTCGGGTGGTGATGTTCGCTACACCCCAGGTGGCGATGTTCGCTACACCCCAGGTGGCGATGTTCGCTACACCCCAGGTACCTCAGTCCCACTACACCCCTGGTACCTCAGTCGGGTGGTGATGTTCGCTACACCCCAGGTGGCGATGTTCGCTACACCCCTGATACCTCAGTCGGGTGGAGATGTTCGCTACACCCCAGGTGGCGATGTTCGCTACACCCCTGGTACCTCAGTCCCACTACACCCCTGGTATCACACATGCTGTTTCTGTTCTAGAAGACATGCAGAAAGTAACATTTAAAGGGATAGTTAAACTATCATTTTACTTTCTTTTGTTACTGACTTTAGTCCCCATGGGGATATTTTGTTGCAGTGTCATGTACATGTTTAAATTGGCATTTAAATACAAAACAAAATGGACAATACAACTTTCATAACAGTTACAATAAAACATGTGGAGAAGAGTTTCCGCATCCTTCCCCACTACTTCTCAGCATCCTTCCCCACTACTTCTCAGCATCCTTCCCCACTACTTCTCAGCATCCTTCCCCACTACTTCTCAGCATCCTTCCCCACTACTTCTCAGCATCCTTCCCCACTACTTCTCAGCATCCTTCCCCACTACTTCTCAGCATCCTTGCCCACTACTTCTCAGCATCCTTGCCCACTACTTCTCAGCATCCTTGCCCACTGCTTCAGACAGAGCAGAAATTTGTTCTACAAAGCAGCATCAATAAATTGCACCACTAAGTTACCTAAATATCCTGAAATAACTATCTTTTTGACATGGGCTTTGGTCTAAATGACACAATTACCAGAAACATATTTTTTTTTTAGCTTTCTTAAACAATCTTAATCTGGACGATTTGATCAAAGTTAGTCTGCTTTATTGTTCCAATTTTGTAGTATAGTCCTCTGGCCTTGCGAAGCAGACGAGTAGGTCGTCCCCCTCAAAGCCCTTTATTCCCTAAGGGGAGCTCTAGGTAGAGTGAACTGATCCACTCCGTAGAGAGCAAAGTCATTTTAATTTAAGATGAAGCATCACTTCAGACACACACCGCAGCCAAGTGAGTCAGCCTGAGAAAATACCTTTGTTGTCAAGGGGAGTATCAATAGTGAAGAAGCAGCCATGCCATTCCATTCCATTGGTGGTTGCTAGGTAACTGCCTCAGCATCTCTGCTATAGTCAAAGAGGACTGTGTCTTGAGATCGGGGGGGGGTGAGAGATACCTAGTCAGTTGCACAACTGAATGCGTTCACCTGAAATTTCTTCTGCATTTTAACCCAACCCCTCTGAATCAGAATGATATACAAGAGTGTTTGTGTGGCGTGTGTTCACGCGCCTGTGTGTTCGGTCATGGGGTTAGTTCACGTCCCACTAATCTATACATCTGAGGCACATCCCATTTGCTGCTCTCCCTGATGGGTTCAGGGAACTTAGGTTGTGTCCCATATGGCACCCTATTCCCTATATAGTGCACTACTTTTGACCAGGGCTCTGGTAAACCGTGCACTATTATAGAGCACAGGGTTCCGTTTTGGACTCAACCTGCGAGAGATTCCCTTCTCAGCTCCATAATCTAATAGTTTTAGGAACTATTCTCACAGTAATTATATACTTTGCACACGAACCACCGCCTGTTTTAAAGTAAGAAATCAGGAATTTATTTACGTTTGAATGCCGGTACAGTGAAACTGCGAATGGCTCATTAAATCAGTTGGAAACGGGCCTTCTTAGGAAGGATGTGGATTGGCCTTGATGCGGCACGCTTTTAAGGTTCTGATTGTCTGAAAGCGTCCGGACCGGTCTCTTCTGCTGTTGTTAACTCTTGAAGATGCTCCTGGGAAGATTGGCTAGCCAGCCGTGTTGATGGTTCCCTCTCAGTGTTGAGAGTAGTAGGATTGTCCCACTTAGATGAGCTTTTCTCGACATTTGACTAATCAGCCGTACCAGTGATTGTCCGAGAGGGGAGTTTTCTCCTCACGTTGATCGAGTTTGAACCACTTTACACGTGTAGCTGCAGCTTGTTCTGGTCTTGTCTGGGAGGTGAGTTTATTTTCTTCACCTCGTGTTGAGGTTCAACGTTCCAACCATTTCAAACGTGTAGCTAGGCTCCACGCTTTTCTGGGTGAATGTTCATTCCTGTTACCAATCCTTTTATGCACTCTGGCCGAAGGGGTCGGTTCCGTCAGTCTGACACACTCTCTGACCTCGGGGCGTGGCTACTTACTATGCCCAGTTTATAGGAGAGAGATTCTCTTATACCTCCTAAATCCCGTTCATATTTCATATACAACGTTAAGGATGGAGAATACATACATGTAGTGTAAATACTTTTCAAGTTACAGTATTTCCTTTAAAAACCTTTTTTAATGACATCACAAAATCAAAACCAATATAACGTAAGTTTTCTGTAGATCATCTCTGACCATTCCCCACATTCTTATATTAGAAATATTGTTCCTGTATTTGCTTTAGAACTGTTTGTTTCTGCGGGAAGACTGTCTGTTAACAACGTTTTACTTTGGTTAATACTAGAAGGGAAAAGAGTCCTCTTCTCCTGTAATTTACGACAGGGTGTGAGCTGTCAAACCAGCAGCAGCTCCCTCTTCTGTGGGTGAGATTTCTGGTTATTCAAATTTTATTTGTCACATGCGGTCGGAGGCCGAGCAGTTACCATACCACACGGTGATGCAACCCGTCAGGATGCTCTCGATGGTGCAGCTGTACAACCTTTTTGAGGATCTGAGGACCTTGCAGTGAAATGTATACTTACAAGCCCTTAACCAACAATGCAAATAGTCTGTGTAGCCATTTGATTAGATGTTCAGCAGTCTTATGGCTTGAGGGGTAGAAGCTGTTTAGAAGCCTTTTGGTCCTAGACATGGCGTTCCGGTATCGCTTGCCATGTGGTAGCAAAGAGAACAGTCTGTGGCTGGAGTCTTTGACAATTTTTATCCAGCCTGGTAAAGAGGTCCTGGATGGCAGGAAGCTTGGCCCTAGTGATGTACTGGGCCGTTCACACTACAGTCTGTAGTTGCCTTGTGGTTGGAGGCCAAGCAGTTTCCATACCAGGCACTGATTCAACCTTTCGGGATGCTCTCGATGGTGCAGCTATAGAACCTTTCGAGGATCTATGCCAAATCTTTTTGAGGGGGAATAGGTTTTTTGTGCCCTCTTCACAACTGTCTTGGTGTGCTTGGACCATGTTAGTTTGTTGGTGATGTGGACACCAAGGAACTTGAAGCTCGCGACCTGCTCCACTACAGCCCCGTCGATGACAATGGGGGCATGCTCGGTGCTCCTTTTTCTGTAGTCCACAATCATCTCCTTTGTCTTGATCACATTGATGGAAAGGTTGTTGTCCTGGCACCACACAGTCAGGTCCCTGACCTCCTCCCTATAGGCTGTCTTGTCGTTGTTGGTGATCAGGCCTACCACTGTTGTGTCATCGGCAAACTTAATGATGGTGTTGGAGGCGTGCCTGGCCGTGCAGCCATGAGTGAACAGGAAGTACACTAGGGGACTGAGTACGCACCCCTGAGGGGCCCCTGTGTTGAGGATCAGCATGGCGGATGTGTTATGTACCCTTACCACCTGGTGGCAGCCCGTCAGGAAGTCTAGGGTTCAGTTGCAGAGGGAGGTGTTTAGTCCCAGGGTCCTTTAGCTTATTGATGAGTGTTGAAGGCACTATGGTGTTGAACACAGAGCTGGAGTCACTGAATAGCATTCTACATCTGACAAAAATATCTAAAGACACTGAGGCAGCAGACTGAGAAAATTAATATTTGTGTCATTCTCAAAACTTTTGGCCACGACTGTACACTGTTTCTGATCAATTCGATTTATTTTAATGGACAAAAAATAGATTTTCTTTCAAAACATGTACATTTCTAAGTGACCCCAAACTTTTGAACGTTATTGTACGTGTCAGTGTATGTCCTTATTTTGGTGGTGTTTGTCATATCATGGAACGGCACCCGGGTCCCATCTGGAGGGTTCCCACCCGGTTCCCATCTGTAGGGTTCCCACCCGGTTCCCATCTGGAGGGTTGCCGCTCTGCTCAGCCTATCATAATTTCCCTCACCGCCAGGCAGTTAGATTACTAGCTTCTGGCTCAGTACATTTGTATAATCAAATCCAACTTTATTTGCCACATGCGCCTTACCGTGAAATGCTTACTTACAAGCCCTTTAACCAACATCCTCTGTGTGTGCAGGTAGATAGCTATTTTAATCATCTTTTCATTCTTCTCTCCCTCTAATACATCCCAGCTGGGCAATTTGGCATTTGTAAAAAAAAAGTCGATTTTTCTCCTTGTCTCTTTTCGGGGTCCGTTGCTTTCGCAGAGGGGGCGGGCCCTTCTAACTGGGTTGATTTTTAAACTTTCAAAAGGAACACGAGGCCCCTCTGTGTCTGCTCACAATGCTTTGGCTTTAATTTCCCCAATAGAACACCACTTTGTCTTATCTCAAATGGTACTCCGTTTCCTGAAGAGTGCACTATGGGCCCCTGGTCAAAGGGTAGTCTGTAGTATCTTCATGTGTTAATGGTTATTATACACACTGGCTATTATTAGAATGAGCTCCACCCACAAACAAGGGACAAACAGGCATATAATAGCCAGCTGTCCCATAGCCCTGCTTTCTGCATCGAGTCTTCATCGTGAACAGGCTGCCAGCTGTCCCATAGCCCTGCTTTCTGCTTCGAGTCTTCATCGTTAACAGGCAGGCAAACACAGGCAGTCAGACGGAAGAGGAGAGCCTTTCCGCGGTAACGGAGTGACGCTGAGACTCACGTTTTCACTTTAAAATGTATGCCAAGCAATAAAACAATGGTTGCAAAGTTTTACAAACCTTTTTACCTATATGCAGAAGTCTACTTTTAACAATTGCCACTGAACATTTTAGTAAAACACATTTACTTAAGGTACAGTTTAGATGCAAAGTTTGGTAAAAGAATGACAGATTTTCTTTGGGGGGTCCCTTGCCGATTTATTTGGACAAGGTGATCTTTCTGCTTTTGTATGTGTTAGCCTACCTGTTGTATTAAAAAAAAAACGATTAGAGTAGGCTATAGCCTATGCATGGGTGGAGAAGCAGGGGTAAGTTCTTTCCAAAGGAAACTTTAACTATGGGTTAAGCTATAGTTTACTACATTGCCTGGCAATTAACATTCATAACCCATATTTTGTCTCTGAAAGACATCCTGCTCCTAAATGGTAGGCTGTATGCAAAACATCTCTTCAAACGACGTCTATCCTATTGGTTGAAATTGCCTAATATAATGAGCCATGTACGAATCTCCGGTAAATTAACCTATTTCTATTGGTCATTTTTGATATTGCGTGCAGAGTGAAATTGCAGGGGCCAAGGCTGGCAAGCGTGCTTGTGTCTCATATGCCTAAAATAACAACATTGCGTTTTGGGTTCGGGACCAGTGCCCATCTCTCCACCCTCTACTGTACTGCATGGTACTGTAGTGAACTGTACTGTAGTGAACTGTACTGTAGTGTAGTGTACTGCATGGTACTGTAGTGTAGTGTAGTGTAGTGTACTGTAGTGTAGTGTACTGTAGTGTAGTGTAGTGTAGTGTACTGTAGTGTAGTGTACTGCATGGTACTGTAGTGTAGTGTACTGCATGGTACTGTAGTGTAGTGTACTGCAGTGGTACTGTAGTGTAGTGTACTGCATGGTACTGTAGTGTAGTGTACTGCATGGTACTGTAGTGTAGTGTACTGCATGGTACTGTAGTGTAGTGTACTGCATGGTACTGTAGTGTAGTGTACTGCATGGTACTGTAGTGTAGTGTACTGCATGGTACTGTAGTGTAGTGTACTGCATGGTACTGTAGTGTAGTGTAGTGTACTGTAGTGTACTGCATGGTAGTGTAGTGTACTGCATGGTACTGTAGTGTAGTGTACTGCATGGTACTGTAGTGTAGTGTACTGCATGGTACTGTAGTGTAGTGTATGGTACTGCATGGTACTGTAGTGTAGTGTAGTGTACTGCATGGTACTGTAGTGTAGTGAACTGTACTGCATGGTAGTGTAGTGTAGTGAACTGTACTGCATGGTAGTGTAGTGTAGTGTAGTGTAGTGTAGTGAACTGTACTGCATTGTAGTGTAGTGAACTGTACTGCATGGTAGTGTAGTGAACTGTACTGCATGGTAGTGTAGTGTAGTGTAGTGAACTGTACTGCATGGTAGTGTAGTGTAGTGAACTGTACTGCATGGTAGTGTAGTGAACTGTACTGCATGGTAGTGTAGTGAACTGTACTGCATGGTAGTGTAGTGAACTGTAGTGTAGTGAACTGTAGTGTAGTGTACTGTAGTGAACTGTACTGCATGGTAGTGTAGTGAACTGTACTGCATGGTAGTGTAGTGTAGTGTAGTGAACTGTACTGCATGGTAGTGTAGTGTAGTGAACTGTACTGCATTGTAGTGTAGTGAACTGTACTGCATGGTAGTGTAGTGAACTGTACTGCATGGTAGTGTAGTGAACTGTACTGCATGGTAGTGTAGTGAACTGTAGTGTAGTGTAGTGAACTGTAGTGTAGTGTACTGTAGTGAACTGTACTGCATGGTAGTGTAGTGAACTGTACTGCATGGTAGTGTAGTGAACTGTAGTGTAGTGTAGTGAACTGTAGTGTAGTGTACTGTAGTGAACTGTACTGCATGGTAGTGTAGTGAACTGTACTGCATGGTAGTGTAGTGTAGTGAACTGTACTGCATGGTAGTGTAGTGTAGTGAACTGTACTGCATGGTAGTGTAGTGTAGTGAACTGTACTGCATGGTAGTGTAGTGTAGTGAACTGTACTGCACGGTAGTGTAGTGTAGTGTACTGTAGTGAACTGTACTGCATGGTAGTGTAGTGAACTGTACTGCATGGTAGTGTAGTGAACTGTACTGCATGGTAGTGTAGTGTAGTGAACTGTACTGCATGGTACTGTAGTGTAGTGTAGTGTACTGCATGGTACTGTAGTGTAGTGTACTGTACTGCATGGTAGTGTAGTGTAGTGTAGTGTAGTGTAGTGAACTGTACTGCATTGTAGTGTAGTGAACTGTACTGCATGGTAGTGTAGTGAACTGTACTGCATGGTAGTGTAGTGTAGTGTAGTGAACTGTACTGCATGGTAGTGTAGTGTAGTGAACTGTAATGTAACTGTGGTTTGTCAACTTAGATTTCCCGTTAAGGCAGATTTAAAAAAAAAAAATAATAATAATAATTAAATTGCATATTTTTCAGTCACTGCTATCAGAGCGACACGTTTTAATCACTTATTCAAAAACAAAATTATAATTTTAAAAGCACAAATTACTTGGCATGTCTACCTTTTTTACTTCTGTAAACTTTCATAATCCTAGTGAGATACTACAGCGTATCATAAAGCTATATTGTGGGTGTTTTTGATAACAGAATGACCAGACACTAGTCAATATTTCTTAAACTTTAAAGGCAAATAAAATCTGCAAAAATAAATAGAAATGTTGATTTTAATTCAACATAGTGTTTTTGATCTATTTCTACACCTGAACTTTTTCGAGTAGATGTGTTTTTTTAAGACTCCTTTTCCATCTGTGTGACTATATATCAAAGCCTTTTGTTTATTCCTCAGTTTTACTTTGGGAAATGGTTAAGACGTGTCTCTTTGCCTTCATTTCTCCCCCAAAATATAGACTCTTAGCTTTCCCATGTTGGTGCTCATGGGTCATTTTTCCCCCATGGAAATGGTATGATTCAGATGACCTTATCTAGATTAGGGAAGACAATTTTTATGGATTGATCAATTAAATTTGAGTTATGTTTGATCCATAGGGGTTTTATTAGTACTGTTTGTGTAAGAATGATGTGAATCTCACCTTTTTATTTTTTTTACCTATATCACATTAACCCAACTCAGGGCTCTGTCCTCTCTCTCCGTTCCTGCATTTGAATCACCACCTATAAATACCCTTTAATGTCAGCCAAACTGTGACCTCATACAGCTGGTGAGGAAAAGGGCTATTCTAGGATCAGTTTTTGATCTCATAATGCACGAGATATCCTAGATCAGCACTCCTATTCTGAGCTTTATGAATGAGGCCAGCTGTTCTCTGTCTTAGTCTGGATTGATATCAGTTGGCCAAATTTGGGGGGGGTAGACTTGTGACTATAGCCCCAGGTTCCGACCCTTCGGGAATGGTCCCCACTTGACCCAACTAGACATTCAGAGCAGTAGTTAGTGAAAATATCTGAGTGACAGTCCCAGATTCAGCAGGATACATCCAACTTAAGGTCAGACTGCTCAGAACTATGAAATCAAACAAACATAAAGTAAAAATGTTTGTCTTCTGTGCCCATATGAATAACCCCTATGATGTAACTGGAATGATGAGCTAGATGTTCTTCTTCTCTGTTTTTGATGAGCTAGATGTTCTTCTTCTCTGTTTTTGATGAGCTAGATGTTCTTCTTCTCTGCTTTTGTTTGATTATTTTCACTGCCATACTGTGTTCCATCTTGTCCAGCCATCTTGTCTCAAGAGGACCACAATGGAAATAAGTCCCAGACTGTATTTTGTTATCCTCCATGATATTATTCATGTGCATGTATTGGCTTTTATCCACTTTTTATTATTATTATTATTATTATTATTATTATTATTATTTTTTTTTAATAGTCGAATTAATAAACTAAATTGACTGTGAAATTCATTGAGTCTGAGTCATAAATCCACCGTTAGTCTGGCAGACATCTGATTATTGTATATAGATTACTGTTGAGTGTGGAAACTAGTGGGAGACTTGAGGCGTCCTGAGACCTACTGCATTATGAAGACACTGATAAATGAGTGGAGATTTGTTGCAGACCTGTTTTGTGCTGACATTCCACTCTGTAATTTTGTCATATGCTGTTACCCAGGCTATGGATGTTGGGGAAAGAGAAGTGTGTTGCTGTGGGCAGTATACTGTAGACTCTCAGTGAGAATGTTAGCACAGACTGTTTGTTACCCAGGCTATGGATGTTGGGGAAAGAGAAGTGTGTTGCTGTGGGCAGTATACTGTAGACTCTCAGTGAGAATGTTAGCACAGACTGTTTGTTATCCAGGCTATGGATGTTGGGGAAAGAGAAGTGTGTTGCTGTGGGAAGGAGTTGAGGCTGATTCATGTCAAGTGATGCAGGTTAACCTGTCAGGTGTGTGGAGTGAGGACTATGCCTCAGGATATATACTCACACCATTGTGTGCAGGCTGGCATAAGTGGAGTGGTCTCACACAAGCCCACAGGGAGAGGGAGATTTCGTCAAGCAGTGAAGTCTCAGCTCTGTCCTCGTCTGCATCGAAGTAGCTGTCCTTGCCACCATGCTCGATACGACATAGTAAAGAGGCTCAGAGAGAATGCCACTGAATTGCTTGTTCACATCCTTGTGTACTTTTGTATGTTTTAACCCCACGGTCTGTTGGCAGTTTTGTTGAGCAGGTGTTTCAATGCCGTGAAGAAGGGTATTACGTCTGAGGCAGACTCAGTTCAGCTTATTTCTCCAGTCAGTAGTTCGAATGGAGCTAGGAGTGTTTTCATGTTTCAAACATGTTCTCAAAATGCCATTGTATAACGTAGGTAGATGACCTACATACCTGTATAGCGTAGGTAGATGACCTACATACCTGTATAGCGTAGGTAGATGACCTACATACCTGTATAGCGTAGGTAGATGACCTACATACCTGTATAGCGTAGGTAGATGACCTACATACCTGTATAGCGTAGGTAGATGACCTACATACCTGTATAGCGTAGGTAGATGACCTACATACCTGTATAGCGTAGGTAGATGACCTACATACCTGTATAGCGTAGGTAGATGACCTACATACCTGTATAGCGTAGGTAGATGACCTACATACCTGTATAGCGTAGGTAGATGACCTACATACCTGTATAGCGTAGGTAGATGACCTACTTACCTGTATAGCGTAGGTAGATGACCTACATGCCTGTATAGCGTAGGTAGATGACCTACATACCTGTATAGCGTAGGTAGATGACCTACATGCCTGTATAGCGTAGGTAGATGACCTACATGCCTGTATAGCGTAGGTTGATGACCTACATGCCTGTATAGCGTAGGTTGATGACCTACATGCCTGTATAACGTAGGTACGTCAGCTTTGACATCGGCGTTAAACTAGTTGAAATGTATTTTTCCATATATAGACACACACCCTACGTGTGTGTGTGAGTAAAATCAACTACATATGCACTGAGCTTGTCTGATACTTTTAAGCACACTGTTTTGATTAAATAATTCATCAAATTACTCAGCATGATGGTCGCACTGTTTAAAACAATTACAGCGAGTGCCTGCGTGACTGGCGAACGTTGTCTCTCTCTCCTACCTACTACAGCAAGGGTTTGTTGTGCTGCGACGCCATTTCAGCCATTTCGTTTCTTTCTTGTTTCTGACCTGAAAAGTTCTGTTACCGAAATCCCTAATTTGTTTACGAAAAACATTCCATTTTCCCTCAACCCTTGCTATCTTTACGATAAACATGTAAGCATCACATGCATGTGACCAATAGGGCCTGACCGATAGCCTATCATAATTACATCAATAAGTTGGTTATAACGAACTCCGAACACCACAACACGTGACCGCAAAATGGATGTGGAGGATGTGAAAAAGAAACTCGAAACAGGCATATGTTTACTGGTTGCTCAGGAGGGAAAGGGAAAGTCAGATCTGTGGAAGACATTTGACTTACTGGTTTGGGACTGCCTGTGTCTGCAGTGGACCGGGTTGGGACTGCCTGTGTCTGCAGTGGACCGGGTTGGGACTGCCTGTGTCTGTAGTGGACCGGGTTGGGACTGCCTGTGTCTGCAGTGGACCGGGTTGGGACTGCCTGTGTCTGCAGTGGACCGGGTTGGGACTGCCTGTGTCTGCAGTGGACCGGGTTGGGACTGCCTGTGTCTGTAGTGGACCGGGTTGGGACTGCCTGTGTCTGTAGTGGACCGGGTTGGGACTGCCTGTGTCTGCAGTGGACCGGGTTGGGACTGCCTGTGTCTGCAGTGGACCGGGTTGGGACTGCCTGTGTCTGTAGTGGACCGGGTTGGGACTGCCTGTGTCTGTAGTGGACCGGGTTGGGACTGCCTGTGTCTGCAGTGGACCGGGTTGGGACTGCCTGTGTCTGCAGTGGACCGGGTTGGGACTGCCTGTGTCTGCAGTGGATAACTCACACCCTCTCCACCCTCTCTCCTCTCAACCTCTCCTTTTCTTGTTGATTTTTCACATGATTGTTCTGCATGGAAGGGACCATGCAACCTAAGAGTTTTTGTTTTCAGTCCATAATTGCTAAATGTGTCTCTGTCTCTCTCTCGGTCTCTCTCGCTCCAGGTTATTGTGCCATGGCCTCTAAGTCACATCCTCCTCTAATGAAGAAACACAGTCAGTCAGATCTGGTGAGCCGGCTGAAGACCAGGAAGATACTGGGGGTCGGGGGAGAGGATGACGATGGAGAGGTGCATAGGTCAAAGGTCTGTATCATTTTTAGATCCTAAATATACAGAAAAAGGTGTAGCGTTTTGCTCATTGTCCATCATGGTGAATCAATCATGGGCTTGGTGGCTGGAGAAAGATTCTGCATGGTTGAATCCATTAGAGGTAGTGTGCAAGTGGATAGAATGGAGAATACCGACTGGCTTTTTAACTGAGTTCATAGATTATTACCCATCATGCAACATGACCGCTCAATCACACTGGCACGCTATTGTGAAGGTAATCATTCTTAATAAACCATTATGTTAATTTAAGATAATCTATAGTGCTTCCACGTCTTGAGTAATATCAGTTTCTTGATTACTTGCTTATTGCAGCACAATGTACCGAATGATAACATGTCATCACTCTCTGTCCTTTGTATTGCCTTGGCAGACAATACATTGGCCCACCTCTCACTTTGTTCTATTGTGTTTACTGTAATCCCCTATTACAATCCAGTGAATGTTGACCTTCTGCCTGCCTGCTGAGATGCTTTGTCCTCTGAGATCCTGTCTTGCCCCTCACTCTTCCCTTCCCTCACTTTCCCTCCCTCTCTCTCGCCCCTCTTCCCTCCCCTCACTTTCCCTCCCTCTCTCTCGCCCCTCTTCCCTCCCCTCACTTTCCCTCCCTCTCTCACTCACTCACTCAGTCACACAGATGCTTAGTGAGAGAGACAGATATTAGAGGTACACGACACAGTCACTCAGTTCTACTGGAGACACACGATGCCAAGAGTGGGTAAAGCTGTCATCAAGGCAAAGGGTGGCTACTTTGAAGATTTTCAAATATAGAATATATTTTGATTTGTATAACACTTTTTTTTTTTGGGTTACTACATGATTCCATATGTGTTATTTCATAGTGTTGATGTCTTCACTATTTATTCTACAATGTAGAAAATAGTCGAAGAAAAACCCTTGAATGAGTAGGTGTCAACTTTTGACTGGTACTGTATATTAGGACGATGTTGATTTAACAGCATTCTTACATAGGTATTTATCATGTCCAGGTGAGAGAGGGCAGTGTACAGTGCAATGGTGATAGTGGTATGTGAATTGAAGTGGGTCTAGGGTGTCAGGTAAGGTGGAGGTGATATGATCCTTGACTAGTCTCTCAAAGCACTTCATGACGACAGAAGTGAGTGCTACGGGGCGATAGCCATTTAGTTGAGTTACCTTCGCTTTCTAAGTCACATGAACATCTTGATACAAGTGGGGACAACAGACTGGGATATGGAGAGATTGAATGTGTTTGTTAACACTCCAGCCAGCTGGTCCTTCACATGCTCTGAGGACCCGGTTTGGGACGCCGTCTGGGCCGGTGAGGGTTAACACGCTTAAATGACTTACTCACATCCGCCATGGGAGGAACGAGAGCACACAGTCCTTGTGAGTGGTGGGGGCCTGCGTCGGCTGTTTTCCTCAAAGCGGGGGAAGGTGTTTAGCTTTCCCGGGAGCGAGGCGTCGGTGTCCGTGCTGCCTGGCTTTTCCCTTCTTATAATCCTTGATTGTCTGGAGTCCCTGATACATCGGCCTCGTGTCTGAGCCGTTAGATTGGATACACAACACTACTGTACAGACTAGCCAAAGCTACTGCTACAATAATTTTTTTTTTGGGGGGGAGGGGTGCTGTGGGATTATTTAAGATGCTTTTGAAGAGGTGTAGGGTTTCAGATGTTTTCAGAAGACGGGCAGGGGACTCTGCTGTCCTACCTTCAGGGGGGGAAGACGGACATGGGGGACTCTGCTGTCCTAGCATCAGGGGGAGATGGGCAGGGACTCTGCTGTCCTAGCATCAGGGGAAGATGGGCAGGGACTCTGCTGTCCTAGCATCAGGGGAAGATGGGCAGGGACTCTGCTGTCCTAGCATCAGGGGGAAGATGGGCAGGGACTCTGCTGTCCTAGCATCAGGGGGAAGATGGACAGGGACACTGCTGTCCTAGCATCAGGGGAAGATGGGCAGGGGACTCTGCTGTCCTAGCTTCAGGAGGAAGACGGGCAGGGGACTATGCTGTCCTAGCTTCAGGGGGAAGATGGACAGGTTCTCTGCTGTCCTAGCTTCAGGGAGAAGACGGGCAGGGGACTCTGCTGTCCTAGCTTCAGGAGGAAGACTGGCATGGGACTATGCTGTCCTAGCTTCAGGGGGAAGACTGACAGGGACTATGCTGTCCTAGCATCAGGGGGAAGACGGACAGGGACTCTGCTGTCCTAGCATCAGGGGGAAGACGGACAGGGACTCTGCTGACCTAGCATCAGGGGAAGATGGACAGGGACTCTGCTGTCCTAGCTTCAGGGGGAAGATGGACAGGGACTCTGCTGTCCTAGCATCAGGGGGAAGACGGGCAGGAGACTCTGCTCTCCTAGCTCCAGGGGGAAGCTGGTTCCACCATTGTGTTGCCAGAACAGAGAAGTGCTTTGGCTGGGCTGAAAGGGAGCTGCCCT
Organism: Oncorhynchus tshawytscha; assembly: GCF_018296145.1. Classification (NCBI taxonomy): domain Eukaryota; kingdom Metazoa; phylum Chordata; class Actinopteri; order Salmoniformes; family Salmonidae; genus Oncorhynchus; species Oncorhynchus tshawytscha. The sequence goes on along the minus strand of NC_056447.1, from coordinate 54,211,711 downwards.
CTTGAGCATAGCCTCTAGGTAACGTGGAGGCGGTTCCTCTTGAGCATAGCCTCTAGGTAACGTGGAGGCGGTTCCTCTTGAGCATAGCCTCTAGGTAACGTGGAGGCGGTTCCTCTTGAGCATAGCCTCTAGGTAACGTGGAGGCGGTTCCTCTTGCTGCTCTGTTGGGAAGCACCCTGGTCTTGTAGCGAATGTGAGCTTTGACTGGAAGCCAATGGAGTGTGAGGAGGAGTGGGGTGATCAGCTATATAAACGTTTGACTTATAAGAAAGAAGAATTTAGTTCCGTAACACAATTTTCTGCTCGTCTGCCAGTGTTAATGATTCCATCTCCCCTGAGGAGAAAAATAAATGTTATTGGAATTACAAGTAATTGCTTTGTTATCTGTAGACTAGCAAACACAGACAATGAAATGGTGTTGTTTTTTGTTTTTCAGTTGAGTTGCCGTAAGCACCTCATCAGCCTCCGCTCAGACGACAACACCCCTGGGAGATAACAATCATATTACAAATAGAGAGCGGGAGGTTGGTGTGGAGGAAGGTTTAGTCTTAGGACGCGTGCACACACACACACACACACACACACACACACACTTCGTCCTTGTAAACAAAGGAGGGAAGTCGGCCGGCTGTTAGCCACTGTCCTTCTGTTTCCTGCCTTTCGCCGTGCTCTGAAACAAACATTTTACTTAGGCCAGTGATATTGTCCCCGTCCCCCCCCGGCCTTGAGCCACATCTCGTCTGCTGTAAAGCACTCTGACTCCTGTGGTGCTGGGAGAGAATACTATGCAATGGTTCTGGCATGAAGACCGATACAGAAGGATGTAAGTGTAGGCTACGCACTGGATCACAATGAACTGAACAATGACATCGGTACAACTGTGATTTGTACTAGGATGGTCATTGAGTTGTGTGTGTTTTTTGTTGTTGCCAAGGCTGAGAGATGAGGATCGGGGAATGAGAATAGCAATGGACTGAAGAGGACTCGAGGGCAGTGGGATATCATATTCATCAGTATTTCAACTCCGTCTGTCTAAATGCAGCCTGGCTTTGTCTCTTAAGTGATTTGGTGTCAAAGCTAGACCATAACAGTTTAGATTACCGTATGCTCCTCTCTCCTCACATTGTGTATTTCTTCCTTTTCCTGTCCCATTTCTCTTCCCCTCCTCCTGTTTCTCCTGTTCCTCCTCCTTCCGTTTCTCTTCTCCTCCTCCCGTTTCTTCTCCTCCTCCTCCTCCTGTTTCTCCTCCTGTTTCTCCTCCTCCCGTTTCTCCTGTTTCTTCTCCTCCTGTTTCTCCTCCTCCCGTTTCTCCTGTTTCTTCTCCTCCTGTTTCTCCTCCTTCCGTTTCTCCTGTTCCTCCTCCTTCCGTTTCTCTTCTCCTCCTCCTGTTTCTCCTCCTGTTTCTCCTCCTCCCGTTTCTCCTCCTGTTTCTCCTCCTCCCGTTTCTCCTGTTTCTTCTCCTCCTGTTATTCCTCCTCCCGTTTCTCCTGTTTCTTTCTCCTGTTTCTTCTCCTCCTGTTTCTTTCCTCTGTTTCTTCTCCTCCTGTTTCTCTCCTCCTGTTTCTCCTCCTCCCGTTTCTCCTGTTTCTTCTCCTCCTCCCGTTTCTCCCGTTTCTTCTCCTCCTCCCGTTTCTTCTCCTCCTCCCGTTTCTTCTCCTCCTCCCGTTTCTCCCGTTTCTTCTCCTCCTCCCGTTTCTTCTCCTCCTCCCGTTTCTTCTCTCCTCCGTTTCTCCCGTTTCTTCTTCTCCTCCTCCCATTTCTTCAACTCCTCCTCCCGTTTCTTCTTCTTCTCCTCCCGTTTCTTCTTCTCCTCCCCGTTTCTTCAACTCTCCTCCCGTTTCTTCTTCTTCTCCTCCCGTTTCTTCTCCTCCCGTTTCTTCTCCTCCGTTTCTTCTTCTCCTCCGTTTCTTCTTCTCCTCCCGTTTCTTCTTCTCCTCCCGTTTCTTCTTCTCCTCCGTTTCTTCTTCTCCTCCGTTTCTTCTTCTCCTCCCGTTTCTTCTCCTCCTCCCGTTTCTTCTCCTCCTCCCGTTTCTTCTTCTCCTCCCGTTTCTTCTCCTCCTCCCGTTTCTTCTCCTCCTCCCGTTTCTTCTTCTCCTCCTCCGTTTCTTCTTCTCCGTTTCTTCTCCCCGTTTCTTCTCCTCCTCCCGTTTCTTCTCCTCCTCTCCCGTTTCTTTCTCCTCCTCCCGTTTCTTCTCCTCCCGTTTCTTCTCCTCCTCCTCCCGTTTCTTCTCCTCCGTTTCTCCTCCTCCCGTTTCTTCCTCCGTTTCTTCTCCTCCGTTTCTTCTCTCCGTTTCTTCTCCTCCCGTTTCTTCTCCTCCCGTTTCTTCTCCTCCCGTTTCTTCTCCTCCGTTTCTTCTCCTCCCGTTTCTTCTCCTCCTCCTCCTCCCGTTTCTTCTCCTCCCGTTTCTTCTCCTCCTCCCGTTTCTCCCGTTTCTTCTTCTCCTCCCGTTTCTTCTCCTCCCGTTTCTTCTCCTCCTCCGTTTCCCGTTTCTTCTCCTCCGTTTCTTCTCCTCTTTCTCCCGTTTCTTCTCCTCCGTTTCTTCTCTCTCCTCCCGTTTTCTTCTCCTCCGTTTCTTCTCCCCTCCCGTTTCTTCTCCTCCCGTTTCTTCTCCTCCCGTTTCTTCTCCTCCCGTTTCTTCTCCTCCCGTTTCTTCTCCTCCGTTTCTTCTCCTCCCGTTTCTTCTCCTCCCGTTTCTTCTCCTCCCGTTTCTTCTCCTCCCGTTTCTTCTCCTCCGTTTCTTCTCCTCCCGTTTCTTCTCCTCCCGTTTCTTCTCCTCCCGTTTCTTCTCCTCCTCCCGTTTCTTTCCTCCTCCGTTTCCCGTTTCTTCTCCTCCCGTTTCTTCTTCTCCTCCGTTTCTTCTCCTCTTTCTCCGTTTCTTCTCCTCCCGTTTCTTCTCCTCTTCCTCCCGTTTCTCCGTTTCTCCCGTTTCTTCTCCTCCCGTTTCTCCCGTTTCTTCTCCCCTCCCGTTTCTTCTCCTCCTCCCGTTTCTTCTCCTCTTTCTCCCGTTTCTCCGTTTCTTCTCCTCTTTCTCCGTTTCTTCTCCTCTTTCTCCGTTTCTTCTCCTCCTCCCGTTTCTCCGTTTCTTCTCCTCTTTCTCCCGTTTCTTCTCCTCTTTCTCCCGTTTCTTCTCCTCCTCCCGTTTCTCCGTTTCTTCTCCTGCTCTCCGTTTCTCCCGTTTCTTCTCCTGCTTCTCCCGTTTCTTCTCCTCTTTCTCCCGTTTCTTCTCCTCTTTCTCCCTTTTCTTCTCCTCCGTTTCTTCTCCTCTTTCTCCCGTTTCTCCCGTTTCTTCTCCTCCTCCCGTTTCTTCTCCTCCTCCCGTTTCTCCTGTTTCTTCTCCTCCTCCTCCCGTTCTTCTTCTCCTCCTCCCGTTTCTCCTCCTCCTCCCGTTTCTCCTCCTCCTCCCGTTTCTTCTCCTCCTCCTCCCGTTTCTTCTCCTCCTCCTCCCGTTTCTTCTCCTTTCTCCCGTTTCTTCTCCTCTTTCTCCGTTTCTTTCTCCTCCTCCTTCTCCCGTTTCTTCTTCTCCTCCTCCTCCTTCCCGTTTCTTTTCTCCCGTTTCTTCTCCTCTTCCTCCGTTTCTTCTCCTCCTCCCGTTTCTTCTCCTCTTTCTCCCGTTTCTCCGTTTCTTCTCTTTCTCCGTTTCTTCTCCTCTTTCTCCGTTCCTCCCGTTTCTTCTCCTCCTCCCGTTTCTCCGTTTCTTCTCCTGCTTCTCCCGTTTCTCCCGTTTCTTCTCCTGCTTCTCCGTTTCTTCTCCTCTTTCTCCGTTTCTTCTCCTCTTTCTCCCTTTTCTTCTCCTCCCGTTTCTTCTCCTCATTTCTCCGTTTCTCCCGTCTTCTTCTCCTCTTTGTCTCCGTGATTTTCTCCTCCTCCCGTTTCTCCTGTTTCTTCTCCTCCTCCTTGTTCTTCTCCTTTTCCTCCTCCCGTTTCTCCTCCTCCTCCTGTTTCTTCTCCTCCTCCTCCGTTTCTCCTCTTTCTCCCGTTTCTTCTCCTCCTTCTCCCGTTTCTTCTTCTCCTCCTCCTCCCGTTTCTCCGTTTCTTCTCCTCCTCCCGTTTCTCCCGTTTCTTCTTCTCTTCCTCCCGTTTCTCCGTTTCTTCTCCTCCTGTTTCTTCTCCTCCTCTCCGTTTCTTCTCCGTTTCTTCTCCTCTTTCTCCGTTCCTCCCGTTTCTTCTCCTCCTCCCGTTTCTCTCCGTTTCTTCTCCTCTTTCTCCCGTTTCTTCTCCTCTCCCGTTTCTCCCGTTTCTGTTTCTCCTCCTCCCGTGTCTCCTCCTCCTCCCGTTTCTCCTGTTTCTCCCCTCCGTTTCTCCCGTTTCTCCTGTTTCTTCTCCTCCTCCCGTTTCTTCTCCTCCTTCTCCGTTTTCTTCTCCTCCTCCTCCCGTTTCTTCTCCCCGTTTCTTCTCCTCCTCCCGTTTCTCTTCTCCTCCCGTTCCTCCGTTTCTTCTCTCCTCCTCCCGTTTCTCCTCCTCCTCCCGTTTCTCCCGTTTCTTCTCCTCCTCCTCCCGTTCTCGTTTCTTCTTCTCCTCCTCCCGTTTCTCGTTTCTTCTCCTCCCGTTTCTCCGTTTCTTCTCCTCCCGTTTCTTCGTTTCTCCTGTTTCTTCTTCTCCTCCCGTTCTTCTTCCTCCTCCCGTTTCTTCTTCTCCTCCCGTTTCTCCTCCTCCCGTTTCTTCTCCTCCTCCGTTTCTTCTCCTCCTCCCGTTTCTCCCGTTTCTTCTCCTCCGTTTCTCCTGTTTCTTCTCCTCCTCCCGTTTCTTCTCCTCCTCCTCCCGTTTCTTCTCCTCCTCCCATTTCTCCTCCTCCTCCCGTTTCTCCCATTTCTTCTCCTCCGTTTCTCTCCGTTTCTCCTGTTTCTTCTCCTCCCCCCGTTTCTTCTCCTCCTCCTCCCGTTTCTTCTCCTCTTCTCCTCCCGTTTCTTTCTCCTCCTCCCGTTTCTCATCCTCCTCCCTTTCTCCCGTTTCTTCTCCTCCTCCTCCCGTTTCTTTCTCCTCTCCGTTTCTTCTCCTCCTCTCCTCCCGTTTCTTCTCCTCCTCCTCCTCCCGTTTCTTCTCCTCCGTTTCTTCTCCTCCCGTTTCTTTCTCCTCCCGTTTCTTCTCCTCCCGTTTCCTCCTCCCGTTTCTTCTTCTCCGTTTCTCCTCCCCGTTTCTTCTTCTCCTCCTCCCGTTTCTTCTTCTCCCGTTTCTTCTCCTCCCGTTTCTCCGTTTCCTCCTCCCGTTTTCTCCTCCTCCCGTTTCTCCTGTTTCTTCTCCTCCCGTTTTTCTCCCGTTTTTCTCCGTTTCTTCTCCTCCCGTTTCTTCTCCTCCTCCCGTTTCTCCCGTTTCTTCTCCTCCTCCCATTTCTCCTCCTCCTCCCGTTTCTCCCATTTCTTCTCCTCCCGTTTCTCCTGTTTCTTCTCCTCCTCCCGTTCTTCTCCTCCTCCTCCCGTTTCTCCGTTTCTTCTCCTCCCGTTTCTTCTCCTCCTCCCGTTTCTCCCGTTTCTCATCCTCCTCCCGTTTCTCCGTTTCTCATCCTCCTCCCATTTCTCCCGTTTCTTCTCCTCCTCCTCCTCCCGTTTCTTTCTCCTCCTCCCGTTTCTTCTCCTCCTCCTCCCGTTTCTTCTCCTCCTCCTCCTCCCGTTTCTTCTCCTCCTCCTCCTCCCGTTTCTTCTCCTCCTCCTCCTCCCGTTTCTTCTCCTCCTCCTCCTCCCGTTTCTTCTCCTCCTCCTCCTCCCGTTTCTTCTCCTCCTCCTCCTCCCGTTTCTTCTCCTCCTCCTCCTCCCGTTTCTTCTCCTCCTCCTCCTCCGTTTCTTCTCCTCCTCCTCCTCCCGTTTCTTCTTCTCCTCCTCCTCCCGTTCTTCTCCTCCTCCTCCCGTTTCTCCCGTTTCTTCTCTTTCTCCCGTTTCTCCTTCTCCTCCCGTTTCTCCCGTTTCTCCTCCTCCTCCCGTTTCTCCCGTTTCTCCTCCTCCTCCCGTTTCTCCCGTTTCTCCTCCTCCTCCCGTTTCTCCCGTTTCTTCTCCTCCTCCCGTTTCTTCTCCTCCTTCTCCGTTTCTTCTCCTCCTCCTCCCGTTTCTCCTCCTCCCGTTTCTTCTCCTCCTCCTCCCGTTTCTTCTCTCCCGTTTCTTCTCCTCCCGTTTCTTCTCCTCCCGTTTCTTCTCCTCCCGTTTCTTCTCCTCCCGTTTCTTCTCCTCCCGTTTCTTCTCCTCCCGTTTCCTCCTCCGTTTCTTCTCCTCCGTTTCTTCCCGTTTCTTCTCCTCCGTTTCTTCTCCTCCCGTTTCTTCTCCTCCGTTTCTTCTCCTCCGTTTCTTCTCCTCCGTTTCTCCTCCCGTTTCTTCTCCTCCCGTTTCTTCTCCTCCTCCTCCTCCCGTTTCTTCTCCTCCGTTTCTTCTCCTCCTCCTCCTCCCGTTTCTTCTCCTCCCGTTTCTTCTCCTCCCGTTTCTTCTCCTCCCGTTTCTTCTTCTTCTCCTCCCGTTTCTTCTCCTCCCGTTTCTTCTCCTCCCGTTTCTTCTCCTCCCGTTTCTTCTCCTCCGTTTCTTCTCCTCCGTTTCTTCTCCTCCCGTTTCTTCTCCTCCCGTTTCTTCTCCTCCGTTTCTTCTCCTCCCGTTTCTTCTCCTCCCCGTTTCTTCTCCTCCCGTTTTTCTTCTCCTCCTCCCGTTTCTTCTCCTCCTCCTCCTCCGTTTCTTCTCCTCCCGTTTCTTCTCCTCCCGTTTCTTCTCCTCCGTTTCTTCTCCTCCCGTTTCTTCTCCTCCCGTTTCTTCTCCTCCTCCGTTTCTTCTCCTCCCGTTTCTTCTCCTCCTCCCCGTTTCTTTCTCCTCCTCCTCCCGTTTCTTCTCCTCCGTTTCTTCTCTCCTCCCCCGTTTCTTCTCCTCCCGTTTCTTCTCCTCTTTCTCCGTTTCTTCTCCTCCCGTTTCTTCTCCTCTTCCTCCTTTCCTCCCGTTTCTTCTCCTCCCGTTTCTTCTCCTCTCCTCCTCCGTTTCTTCTCCTCCCGTTTCTTTCTCCTCCTCCTCCCGTTTCTTCTCCTCCGTTTCTTCTCCTCCCGTTTCTTCTCCTCCTCCGTTTCTTCTCCTCCCGTTTCTTCTCCTCCGTTTCTTCTCCTCCGTTTCTTCTCCTCTTTCTCCGTTTCTTCTCCTCCGTTTTTCTTCTTCCTCCGTTTCTCCGTTTCTCGTTTCTCCTCCGTTTCTTCTTCTCCTCCCGTTTCTTCTCCTCCCGTTTCTTCTCCTCCCGTTTCTTCTCCTCCCGTTTCTTCTCCTCTCCGTTTCTTCTCCTCCCGTTTCTTCTTCTTCCTCCTCTCCGTTTCTTCTCCCCTCCGTTCCTCCCGTTTCTTCTCCTCTTTCTCCCGTTTCTCCGTTTCTTCTCCTCCTCCGTTTCTTCTCCTCCTCCCGTTTCTCCGTTTCTTCTCCCGTTTCTTCTCCTCCGTTTCTTCTCGTTTCTCCCGTTTCTTTCTCCTCCCGTTTCTTCTCTCCTCCCGTTTTTCTCCTCTTTCTCCCGTTTCTTCTCCTCTTTCTCCCGTTTCTTCTCCTCTTTCTCCCTTTTCTTCTCCTCCCGTTTCTTCTCCTCTTTCTCCCTTTCTCCCGTTTCTTCTCCTCCTCCCGTTTCTTCTCCTCCTCCGTTTCTCCTGTTTCTTCTCCTCCTCCCGTTCTTCTCCTCCTCCTCCCGTTTTTCTTCTCCTCCGTTTCTTCTCCTCCCGTTTCTTCTCCTCCCGTTTCTTCTCCTCTCCTCCCGTTTCTCGTTTCTCCCGTTTCTTCTCCCGTTTCTTCTCTCTCCTCCCGTTTCTCCTTTCTCCCGTTTCTTCTCCTCCTTCTTCTCCCGTTTCTTCTCCTCCTTCTCCGTTTCTTCTCCTCCGTTTCTTCTCCTCTTCCTCCCGTTTCTTCTTCTCCGTTTCTTCTCCTCCGTTTCTTCTCCTCTTCCTCCCGTTTCTCCGTTTCTTCTCCCCGTTCCTCCCGTTTCTTCTCCTCTTTCTCCGTTTCTCCGTTTCTTCTCCTCTTTCCCGTTTCTTCTCCTCCTCCGTTTCTCCGTTTCTTCTCGTTTCTCCGTTTCTCCGTTTCTTCTCCGTTTCTCCGTTTCTTCTCCTCTTTCTCCCGTTTCTTCTCCTCCTTCTCCGTTTCTTCTCCTCTTTCTCCCGTTTCTTCTCCTCTTTCTCCCGTTTCTTCTCCTCTTTCTCCCTTTTCTTCTCCTCCGTTTCTTCTCCTCTTTCTCCCGTTTCTCCCGTTTCTTCCTCCTCCCGTTTCTTCTCCTCCTCCCGTTTCTCCTGTTTCTTTCTCCCCTCCCGTTCTTCTCCTCCTCCTCCCGTTTCTTCTCCTTTCTCCCGTTTCTTCTTCTCCCGTTTCTTCTCCTCCCGTTTCTTCTCCTCTTCCTCCCGTTTCTCCGTTTCTCCGTTTCTTCTCTCCCGTTTCTTCTCCTCTTCCTCCCGTTTCTCCCGTTTCTCCGTTTCTTCTCCTCCCGTTTCTTCTCCGTTTCCTCCCGTTTCTCCCGTTTCTTCTCCTCCCGTTTCTTCTCCTCTTCCTCCCGTTTCTCCCGTTTCTCCCGTTTCTTCTCCTCCCGTTTCTTCTCCTCTTCCTCCCGTTTCTCCCGTTTCTTCTCCCCTCCCGTTTCTCCCGTTTCTTCTCCTCTTTCTCCCGTTTCTCCCGTTTCTTCTCCTCTTTCTCCGTTTCTTCTCCTCTTCTCCGTTTCTTCTCCGTTTCTTCTCCCGTTTCTTCTCCTGTTTCTCCGTTTCTTCTCCTGCTTCTCCCGTTTCTTCTCCTGCTTCTCCGTTTCTTCTCCTGCTTCTCCGTTTCTTCTCCTCTTTCTCCCGTTTCTTCTCCTCTTTCTCCCGTTTCTTCTCCTCTTTCTCCCTTTTCTTCTCCTCCGTTTCTTCTCCTCTTTCTCCCGTTTCTCCGTTTCTTCTCCTCCTCCCGTTTCTTCTCCTCCTCCCGTTTCTCCTGTTTCTTCTCCTCCTCCTCCCGTTCTTCTCCTCCTCCTCCCGTTTCTTCTCCTCCTCCTCCCGTTTCTTCTCCTCCTCCTCCGTTTCTTCTCCTCCTCCTCCCGTTTCTTCTCCTCCTCCTCCCGTTTCTCCTCTTTCTCCCGTTTCTTCTCCTCCTTCTCCCGTTTCTTCTCCTCCTTCTCCCGTTTCTTCTTCTCCTCCTCCTCCCGTTTCTTCTCCTCCTCCCGTTTCTCCCGTTTTTCTTCTCCTCCTCCCGTTTCTCCCGTTTCTTCTCCTCCTCCCGTTTCTTCTCCTCCTCCGTTTTCGTTTCTTCTCCTCTTTCTCCCGTTTCTCCCGTTTCTTCTCCCGTTTCTCCGTTTCTTCTCCTCTTTCTCCGTTTCTTCTCCTGTTTCTCCGTTTCTTCTCCTGCGTTTCTCCGTTTCTTCTCCTGCTTCTCCGTTTCTTCTCCTGCTTCTCCCGTTTCTTTCTCCTGTTTCTTCTCCCGTTTCTTCTCCTCTTTCTCCCGTTTCTTCTCCTCTTTCTCCGTTTCTTCTCCTCTTTCTCCCTTTTCTTCTCCTCCGTTTCTTCTCTTTCTCTCTTCTCCTCTTTCTCCCGTTTCTTCCTCTTCTCCTCCTCCTCCCGTTTCTTCTCCTCCTCCCGTTTCTCCTGTTTCTTCTCCTCCTCCTCCCGTTCTTCTCCTCCTCCTCCCGTTTCTTCTCCTCCTCCTCCCGTTTCTTCTCCTCCTCCTCCCGTTTCTTCTCCTCCTCCTCCCGTTTCTTCTCCTCCTCCTCCCGTTTCTCCTCTTTCTCCCGTTTCTTCTCCTCCTTCTCCCGTTTCTTCTCCTCCTTCTCCGTTTCTTCTTCTCCTCCTCCTCCCGTTTCTTCTCCTCCTCCCGTTTCTCCCGTTTCTTCTCCTCCTCCCGTTTCTCCGTTTCTTCTCCTCCTCCGTTTCTTCTCTCCTCCTCCCGTTTCTTCTCTCTTTCTCCCGTTTCTCCGTTTCTTTCTCTTTCTCCGTTCCTCCCGTTTCTTCTCCTCCTCCCGTTTCTCCGTTTCTTCTCCTCTTTCTCCCGTTTCTTCTCCTTCTCCGTTTCTTCTCCTTCTTCTCCCTTTTCTCCGTTTCTTCTCCTGCTTCTCCCGTTTCTCCTGCTTCTCCCGTTTCTCCCGTTTCTTCTCCTGCTTCTCCGTTTCTTCTCCTCCTTCTCCCGTTTCTTCTCCTCTTTCTCCCGTTTCTTCTCCCTTTTCTTCTCCTCCCGTTTCTTCTCCTCTTTCTCCCGTTTCTTCTCCCTTTTCTTCTCCTCCCGTTTCTTCTCCTCTTTCTCCCGTTTCTCCCGTTTCTTCTCCTCCTCCCGTTTCTTCTCCTCCTCCCGTTTCTCCTGTTTCTTCTCCTCCTCCTCCCGTTCTTCTCCTCCTCCTCCCGTTTCTTCTCCTCCTCCTCCCGTTTCTTCTCCTCCTCCTCCCGTTTCTTCTCCTCCTCCTCCCGTTTCTTCTCTCCTCCTCCTCCCGTTTCTCCCGTTTCTTCTCCTCCTTCTCCCGTTTCTTCTCCTCCTCCTCCCGTTTCTTCTCCTCCTCCCGTTTCTCCCGTTTCTTCTCCTCCTCCTCCTCCCGTTTCTCCTCTTTCTCCCGTTTCTTCTCCTCCTTCTCCCGTTTCTTCTTCTCCTCCTCCTCCCGTTTCTCCTCCTCCTCCCGTTTCTTCTCCTCTTTCTCCCGTTTCTCCCGTTTCTTCTCCTCTTTCTCCCGTTCCTCCCGTTTCTTCTCCTCCTCCTGTTTCTCCCGTTTTCTTCTCCTCTTTCTCCCGTTTCTTCTCCTCATCCCGTTTCTCCGTTTCTTCTCCACATCCCGTTTCTCCCGTTTCTTCTCCTCCTCCTCCCGTTTCTTCTCCTGCTTCTCCCGTTTCTTCTCCTGCTTCTCCGTTTCTTCTCATCCTCCCGTTTCTCCGTTTCTTCTCATCCTCCCGTTTCTCCCGTTTCTTCTCCTTTTCCTCCCGTTTCTCCCGTTTCTTCTCCTCTTCCTCCCGTTTCTCCCGTTTCTTCTCCTCTTCCTCCCGTTTCTCCCGTTTCTTCTCCTCTTCCTCCCGTTTCTCCCGTTTCTTCTCCTCTTCCTCCCGTTTCTCCGTTTCTTCTCCTCTTCCTCCCGTTTCTCCCGTTTCTTCTCCTGTTTCTCCCGTTTCTTCTCCTCCCGTTTCTTCTCCTCCCGTTTCTTCTCCTCTTTCTCCCGTTTCTTCTCCTTCTCCTGTTTCTTCTCCCTTTTCTTCTCCTCCAGTTTCTCCCGTTTCTTCTCCTCCTCCCGTTGCTTCTCCTCCTCCCGTTTCTACTGTTTCTTCTCCTCCTCCTCCCGTTTCTCCTGTTTCTTCTCCTCCCGTTTCTCCTGTTTCTCCTCCTCCCGTTTCTCCTGTTTCTTCTCCTCCCGTTTCTCCTGTTTCTTCTCCTCCTCAGCCAAGTCCTTTGCTTTTCCTCTTGTTATATAATTCTCAAGCCAATTCTAAAGTCATACTGTTAGATAACACAGGCATGTGTATGCTCTGCTTAGGCTCATGTTAGGACTGGCTACACACCAGAATCCCCACCTTATCTTCCTGTCTTTGCATGTACCCACTTCCTGTCTTTGCATGTACCCACTTCTTGCCTTTGCATGTACCCACTTCATGTACCTACTTCCTGTCTTAAAGAGATTCTCCAGTACTTGTGTATACTTTTTAGCCAGTAGTGCTAGAAGTAGAGCTCACGAGCCAAAAGGGGTCCCTGAAAAATGGTGAACAGCGTCACATGTGAGCAGATATGAGCACCGCGTGATTTCTCTCGCTCTCCGCTCTGCTGTGTGTGCATCGTGCTAGCTGTCACTCTCAAATGGCGAAGCGGCTGAAGCTCATTGGCTAGAACTTTTTAATTGCTAGGGGGGCTGACCCAAATGTCACGGCACAGTTTCCAGAAAAGCATTCGCTTTCGAACGAGGGATTTCTTGCCGTTTTTAAAAGGTTTTTACCAGCTCAGTCAGGTTAAGACCAGTGATTTTTATTTTTCCCAAGTACCCCAAAACCTGCCACAGGCAGCGAGAGCCAACCAGGCAGCGAGAGCCAACCAGGCAGCGAGAGCCAACCAGGCAGCGAGAGCCAACCAGGCAGCGAGAGCCAACCAGGCTGGGCAAAGGCTTCCGTTTCACTGGACGGTGGAATACAGTGGTCGTGGCTGGAGAGATTAGGGCTGGACACTCTGGCTCTTATCTTTTCCCTTTCCGCTGCAATTTAGACTCCTTATTTTTCCCATTTCCTCCCTCTGTTATTTTTGTGATTTGAACATCCCAAAATGAGATGGCCATATGAAGCCACTTCAGTCCTTCTCATCTCTCTTAGATTGTGTATTTGTCCCTTGGGGGGTCTATTCTCATAGATGAGAAGTAAAGAGATTTCCGAGAGATTCTGGAGAGGCATTACTGTAATGTAAAGTCACGTCTCCAACAACGCTACCTCTCGAGGTAGCGCACGACACGCGCCTGACAGTTCCCCCCCCCCCATCTAAGAAGGGCAGTGTAAACACAATTGTCTATTTTGAGCTCAACATTCATACCGTAAAAATACTAATAGCAGAGCAATGTTTTTGAAACAGCTGAAATTTATAGACATTCATTGTATTTCAGACATGTTTTATTGAGTTTCCACCTGAAATTGCTAGAAGGGTGTGATTGCGGACCACAATTCTGGGCGTTCCTTTAATCCCAGCCCCTGTGTTAATCCCAGCCCCTGTGTTAATCCCAGCCCCTGTGTTAATCCCCTGTGTTAATCCTAGCCCCTGTGTTAATCCCCTGTGTTAATCCCCTGTGTTAATCCCAGCCCCTGTCTCCATAGGAGGCCTATTGCTTCTTGCTAGGCAGTCATTGTAAATAAGAGTTTGGTCTTAAATTACTTGCTTGGTTAAATAAAGGCTAAAGAAAAAATATTTTCTGCATTTGCAGGACCCCCTTTTTTTCTACTTCTATTGGTCCATTTTTATGTTACAACTCTGGTAAACAGGCAGGAGGCAGGGCTTGACAGTAGGTGGTGTCAATTCACCATAACTTTGGATGCCAACTGCCAATTTAACCCCACAGAAGAAGGGGTGGAGTCTCTTTCTCTCTCTCATGGACTCTCTGTAGAGTGAGTGAGAGTCTCTAGAGTGTGTGAGCGTATTTGAGAGACTCAGACAATCACCAGTGAACCCTGTTCTGTTCTGGGCAGTTTTCATTGTCCTGACAACCTCAAACCCTTCAAGTTCAAATGCGTAACGTCATCCGCACAGCTCGGGGTCCTGTTCCCCTTTGGGCATATTGATTTCTGTCTGAAATAACAGACCTAATTCATCACTGGTCCAGTCTTGTCTCATCGCTGCAACTCCCGTACGCACTCGGGAGAGGCGAAGGTCGAGAGCCGTGCCTCTTTAGGAAACACGACCCTGCCAAGCCACACTGCTTCTTCACACACTGCTTGCATTACCCAGAAAAATGACTTGTGTCCTGCACAAAGTAGATGTCCTAACCGACTTGCCAAAACTATAGTGTGTTAACAAGACATTTGTGTAGTGGTTGAAAAAACGAGATTTAATGACTCCAACCTAAGTGTATGTAAACTTCCGACTTCAACTGTACATACAGACACACACCTGCCCAGTTCCTACTGCCGATTTAAAGCTTGATATGAATTCATGTCAGTGAAGTATCATGGGTTCTTCACTAAAAGACCATCTTATAGACTAATAAAATAGCAATGAATCTTCTGTAAAGTTGTTTTTGCTTTTTCCGCAGTGATGACGTAATGCTTTGTGCTGGGTTCTATTATTTGTTACTTTTACTTGTTACTTTTATTTCTTATTCGTATTTAAAAAAAATATATATATATAAATAAAAAAAATGTATATTAAAAAATATATATATATATATAAAAAAAATTATATATAAAAAAAAAATATATATAACATATAAATATATATATAAAAATATATATAAAAATATATATATATAATTTTTTTATATATATATATAATTTTTATATATATATATTATATATATAATTTTTATATATATATATATATATATATATATATATTATATTATTTATATATATATATTATATTATATTATTTATATATATATATTATATTATATATATATATATCATATTATTTATATTATTTATATATATATATATATATCATATTATTTATATATATATTATATTATTTATATATATATTATATTATTTATATATATATTATATTATTTATATATATATTATATTATTTATATATATATATATATTATATTATTTATATATATTATATTATTTATATATATATATATATTATATTATTTATATATATTATATTATTTATATATTATTTATATATATATATATATTATATTATTTATATATATATATTATATTATATATATATATATATTATATTATATATATATATATTATATTATATATATATATATTATATATATATATATATATATATATTATATTATATATATATATATATATTTTTATATACATATAATATTTTTATATATATATATATTTATATTTTTTATATATATATATATATATATATTTTATATATATTTTTTAAACTGCATTGTTGGTTAGGGACTATTTAAGCATTTCACTGTGATACCTGTTGTATTCAACACATCCGACTAATACAGTAGATTTTATTTGTCTGTTTTTAAGGATCATGTGAATTTTATTAGCATTTATAGACACTTTGCAGGGAAGCATGTATACTGCATGTGTCTTCAGTTTAGGGTTAGTTACTGTAATGAGGCATTGGCTCTGTAAATGTTTGGTATGAAATGTACTCATGTCGTGCCATCTGTGTTGACATGCTGGGTTCCACAATGCTGCACAGAATTTAGTTCATTTATGACTAAACAATCATCTGATGTGTTATCCTCATTAGGTGCGTGGGCGACGTCCCCCATTAGGGGCGTGGGCTCTATCAATGTAAAGCTCCATTCTTTGTCTGTGACGCATGGGGTGTGTGTATGGGTGATGAAGAGCTAATTAGTGCTAAATAATCGATTTTTCTGTTAAATATAGTTTGTGATTAATTCAAGACCTTGTTGATGGGGTATCTGCTTCCGTGTGTTTTTGTTTTTCATTTTATTTTATGTGGTGTCTGCTTCCTCTTCATCTGTCAGGTTCCTCCTCGATAGACCTATAACTAGCTCTAATTAGAAAACGTCTTAATGATCCACTCTTTCTATTTCTGTCTCTCTCTCTCTCTCTCCTCACAGCTCAGTCAGATGCTGGGGAACGACATCAAGTATCAGGTGCGAGAGCCTGTTGGTCTAAGGTGAGAGAACACACCAGAGGGGAGGGGGGGGTATAATTTTACTGTCATATGATCAATCTATTTTAATTGCAGTTTTGGGTAAATCAATCTCTGTATGTAATTGTCTCTCTACAGGCTCTGGATCGCCATCTCTGCGTTTGCCTTCACAGTTATGGCCTTGATGGTGAGTGTCTCGATGACCTGGGTTCTAGCCACGCTCAAACTTCTGCAATGATGATTCTGATGTATAGAGAGTCACATTGGCCGTTTAGAGCCCAGAGGAGCGGTTTAGAGCCCAGAGGAGCAGTTTAGAGCCCAGAGGAGCGGTTTAGAACTATAGGGTGTGTGTGTGTGTGTGTGTCAAGACTTAAAAAAAAAAGTATTTTACATCAAACATCACACCGTTAAGGGAAATCTACAGTACCAGTCAAAGGTTTGGACGCCTACTCATTCCAGAGTTGTAAAAAAACATTTAAAACTATTTTCTACATTGTAGAATTAAGGGAAAGGGGGGGGATACCTAGTCAGTTGTACAACTGAATGAATTCAACTGAAATGTGTCTTCCACATTTAACCCAACCCCTCTGAATCAGAGAGGTGCAGGGGGCTGCCTTAATCAACATCCACGTCTTCAGCACCCTGGGGAACTGTGGGTTATAATGAAGACCTCAAAACTATGAAATTACACATATGGAATCATGTAGTAACCAAAAAAGTGTTAAACAAATGAAAATATATCGCTACACGATCTCTATGGGGACACGGCTATGCTATTTCTATGGGGACACTGCTACGCTATCTCAATGGGGACACCGCTATGCTATCTCTCTATGGGGACACCGCTATGCTGTCTCTCTATGGGGACACCGCTACACTATCTCTATGGGGACACCGCTATGCTGTCTCTCTATGGGGACACCGCTACACTCTATGGGGACACTGCTATGCTATGTCTATGGGGACACTGCTATGCTATCTCTATGGGGACACTGCTATGCTATCTCTCTATGGGGACACTGCTATGCTATCTCTCTATGGGGACACTGCTACGCTATCTCTCTATGGGGACACTGCTACGCTATCTCTCTATGGGGACAACTGGGAGGAACAGCTGTGCCTTTGTGCCTAAATTTAAGTGGAGCTGAATTGTCTTCATTATCTAGTAGTGGAGCTGAATGGCCTTACTGGGGGGGAGGACTGGAAGACAAAAATAGTTTTTTTTAATAGTAAATGAAGTTGTCCTCTGTTCAATGCTGGCGGAACTAGCCTGGTGACTTTGGGATAAACAGAACTAGCTTTCTTGGAACGTTAGTTAACACAGCTGCACAGAGCATCGCTGCCTAACCAGAAACTAAACCCCATTGTATTACTACAACGGTTCATGTTGTTCATGTTGCACAGTCTGTTCATTGCTGCTGATGTATTTGAGAGAGGAGCTGGCTGGAGTTGAGAGAGGAGCTGGCTGGAGTTGAGAGAGGAGCTGGCTGGAGTTGAGAGAGGAGCTGGCTGGAGTTGAGAGAGGAGCTGGCTGGAGTTGAGAGAGGAGCTGGCTGGAGTTGAGAGAGGAGCTGGCTGGAGTTGAGAGAGGAGCTGGCTGGAGTTGAGAGAGGAGCTGGCTGGAGTTGAGAGAGGAGCTGGCTGTATTTAGACAGGCAGTGCCCCCCCCCGCTATAGTGGATGCTGTGTAGTATATAAGTGTTGTCCTCTCTCTCTCTCTGCAGGCCCTGGTGTGTCCCAACCAGCTCTATGAGGTGGTGTTTGAAGAAGAGATCAGCAACACCAGCATCTCCATCAGGCTCTATGGAGGAGCACTACTCAGTCAGTACACACACACACACACACACACACACACTGCTATTTCCTTGTGCTGTTCATCTGCATATGGTACGTATACACTGTCTCACACACACACTATATTAGTGTCATCTCTGTCCCTCCCACATGTCCGTGTATTTGGATGCTTCATGCAAGGCCTTCATTGGTATCTCTGTCACCGTCTACATGACCAGTGCACGTGACTAACTGTAGTTTGAGTCGTCATAGAGTGCACGTGACTGACTGTAGTTTGAGTCGTCATAGAGTGCACGTGACTGACTGTAGTTTGAGTCGTCATAGAGTGCACCTGACTGACTGTAGTTTGAGTCGTCATAGAGTGCACGTGACTGACTGTAGTTTGAGTCGTCATAGAGTGCACGTGACTGACTGTAGTTTGAGTCGTCATAGAGTGCACGTGACTGACTGTAGTTTGAGTCGTCATAGAGTGCACGTGACTGACTGTAGTTTGAGTCGTCATAGAGTGCACGTGACTGACTGTAGTTTGAGTCGTCATAGAGTGCACGTGACTGACTGTAGTTTGAGTCGTCATAGAGTGCACGTTAGCACAGAAGAGCAGGACAAAACATCTGTCAGCCAGATATACATGCATGGACAAAATGGACAACGACAATAAAATGTCCGTGCATGTATATTATTAGGGCGGCAGGGTAGCCTAGTGGTTAGAGTGGAGGGGCGGCAGGGTAGACTAGTGGTTATAGAGTGGAGGGGCGGCAGGGTAGCCTAGTGGTTAGAGTGGAGGGCGGCAGGGTAGCCTAGTGGTTATAGAGTGGAGGGGCGGCAGGGTAGCCTAGTGGTTAGAGTGGAGGGCGGCAGGGTAGCCTAGTGGTTATAGAGTGGAGGGGCGGCAGGGCAGCCTAGTGGTTAGAGTGGAGGGGCGGCAGGGTAGCCTAGTGGTTATAGAGTGGAGGGGCGGCAGGGTAGCCTAGTGGTTATAGAGTGGAGGGGCGGCAGGGTAGCCTAGTGGTTATAGAGTGGAGGGGCGGCAGGGTAGCCTAGTGGTTATAGAGTGGAGGGGCGGCAGGGTAGCCTAGTGGTTAGAATGGAGGGGCGGCAGGGTAGCCTAGTGGTTATAGAGTGGCGGGGCGGCAGGGTAGACTAGTGGTTATAGAGTGGAGGGGCGGCAGGGTAGCCTAGTGGTTATAGAGTGGAGGGGCGGCAGGTAGCCTAGTGGTTAGAGTGGAGGGGCGGCAGGGAAGCCTAGTGGTTAGAGTGGAGGGGCGGCAGGGAAGCCTAGTGGTTAGAGTGGAGGGGCGGCAGGGTAGCCTAGTGGTTAGAGTGGAGGGGCGGCAGGGTAGCCTAGTGGTTAGAGTGGAGGGGCGGCAGGGTAGCCTAGTGGTTAGAGTGGAGGGGCGGCAGGGTAGCCTAGTGGTTAAAGCGTTGGACTAGTACCACCACGCCACAGGAATTGTATTGAAGATGAGAATTCATTATTATAGTCGCGTTCATTTGACAATAAATCATGTCAGTCAGTCATTTAATGTTGGGTTGGCGGTGGTCCTCTTCCCTTCAGGGTTCAAATAGTATTTGTTTTCTTTCAAATAGTTTTTGCTATGTTTTTACTTGAGCTTGCCTGGCACCGTAGAACTAATTTGTCTCAAAAGTTGAACCCAGGTCTGTTTCTCTTAACAGGTTATGGTGTCACACCATAGACAGAAAAGTAGAGAGAGCGAGAGAGATCTAGTAAGGTTTATATAACAAGAGATGAACATAAATCCCACTGTATGGTCTTTATGGAGATGTAGTGACATTAACCTGGGATCACTGAGGTCATTATGGAATCAAATTGTATTAGTTACAGGCGTTGAATACAACAGGTGTAGTAGACCTTACTGTGAAATGCTGAATACAACAGGTGTAGTAGACCTTACTGTGAAATGCTGAATACAACAGGTGTAGTAGACCTTACAGTGAAATGCTGAATACAACAGGTGTAGTAGACCTTACTGTGAAATGCTGAATACAACAGGTGTAGTAGACCTTACTGTGAAATGCTGAATACAACAGGTGTAGTAGACCTCACAGTGAAATGCTGAATACAACAGGTGTAGTAGACCTTACAGTGAAATGCTGAATACAACAGGTGTAGTAGACCTTACTGTGAAATGCTGAATACAACAGGTGTAGTAGACCTTACAGTGAAATGCTGAATACAACAGGTGTAGTAGACCTTACAGTGAAATGCTGAATACAACAGGTGTAGTAGACCTTACAGTGAAATGCTGAATACAACAGGTGTAGTAGACCTTACTGTGAAATGCTGAATACAACAGGTGTAGTAGACCTCACAGTGAAATGCTGAATACAACAGGTGTAGTAGACCTTACAGTGAAATACTGAATACAACAGGTATAGTAGACCTCACAGTGAAATGCTGAATACAACAGGTGTAGTAGACCTCACAGTGAAATGCTGAATACAACAGGTGTAGTAGACTTGAATACAACAGGTGTAGTAGACCTTACAGTGAAATGCTGAATACAACAGGTGTAGTAGACTTCACAGTGAAATGCTGAATACAACAGGTGTAGTAGACCTCACAGTGAAATGCTGAATACAACAGGTGTAGTAGACCTCACAGTGAAATGCTGAATACAACAGGTGTAGTAGACCTCACAGTGAAATGCTGAATACAACAGGTGTAGTAGACCTCACAGTGAAATGCTGAATACAACAGGTGTAGTAGACCTCACAGTGAAATGCTGAATACAACAGGTGTAGTAGACTTGAATACAACAGGTGTAGTAGACCTTACAGTGAAATGCTGAATACAACAGGTGTAGTAGACCTTACTGTGAAATGCTGAATACAACAGGTGTAGTAGACAGTGAAATGCTGAATACAACAGGTGTAGTAGACCTCACAGTGAAATGCTGAATACAACAGGTGTAGTAGACTTGAATACAACAGGTGTAGTAGACCTTACAGTGAAATGCTGAATACAACAGGTGTAGTAGACCTTACTGTGAAATGCTGAATATAACAGGTGTAGTAGACCTTACTGTTAAATGCTTACTTATAAGCCCTTAACCAACAATGAAGTTCAAGAAATAGTTAAGAAAATATTTGCAAAATAAATTTTAATAAAAAGTAACAATAAAATGACATAACAATAATGAGGTTCTGTACAGGGGGTACTGAGTCAATGTTTCAGGGTACAGGTTAGGTGAGGTAATTTGTACACGTAGGTAGGGGTTAAGTGACTCGTTAATGACTTTGGTGACTGGTGTCTTTGACACTGTTTTTTGTCCTTCCTAGAAATAGATTTTGGACATTTCAGACGGTCCTGAGAACATCGATATACAGCCCATTCAGAAAATATTCAGATCCCTTGACTTTTTCCACATTTTGTTGCGTTACAGCATTTCGCTACACTCGCATTAACATCTGCTAACCATGTGTATGTGACAAATAAAATTTGATTTGATTTAAGTATTCAGACCCTTTACAGCCTCATCTTACTGACACTACAAGCTTGTCACATCTGTATTTGGGTTGTTTCTCTCATTCTTCTCTGCAGATCCTCTCAAACTCTGTCAGGTTGGATGGGGAGGGTCGTTGCACAGATATTTTCAGTTTTCTCCAGAGATGTTTGATCGGATTCAAGTCCGGGCTCTGGCTGGGCCACTTAAGGACATTCAGGGATTTGTCCCAAAGCCACTCCAGCATTGTCTTGACTCTGTGCTTAGGGTCGTTGTCCTGTTGGAAGGTGAACCTTCACCCCAGTCTCAGGTCCAGTGGGCAGTGTGATTGAGATTGCGTCTTCTCTGGATCCGGGATGATGGTGTTGATGTGAGCCATTACCAGCCTTTCAAAGCACTTCATGGCTACACACATGAGTGCTACGGGTCTGTAGTCATTTAGGCAGGTAACCTTCGCATTCTTGGGCACAGGGACTCTGATGGTCTGCTTGAAACATGTAGGTATTACAGACTCGGTCAGGGAGAGGTTGAAAATGTCAGTGAAGACACTTGCCAGTTGGTCCACCCATGCTCTGTAAACACGACCTGGTAATCCGTCTGCCCAGCTGCCTTGTGAATGTTGACCTCTTTAAAGGTCATCATGGAGAAATAGTGAAATTACCCTGCGACTACTAAGGTCTTTATGGAGAGATCTCGCTAGGGGGCCCCCAACCCAAGGTAGACCGGCCCTGGACCTGACTGTCTAGATTCTAGATTATGGATGATAACATGAGTCCTGAAATTAAGTTTTTGTTGATATCGTATGTAGATGGGTGTTATGAAGAATGCCCAGTGAATGTAGATGGGGGTATAGTTTTCAGCTTGATGAAGAATGAAGATGGGGGTATAGTTTTCAGATTTATTTAGATTCGGGATAGTAATGTCTCCATACCATTTGGCCTGTCTCCCGTGACCTCTTTGACCCCTAACCTCTGACCGATGGCATTTCCTCCCACAGTTCTATCCCTCATCTTGTGGAATGGGTTGTAAACACAAGAGAAGGTCATCATTCAATGGACTGAACTATAACCCATGACCTCTGACCCCCCCTCCAGGTCTATCCCTCATCTTGTGGAATGGAGTGTATACACAGGAGAAGGTCATCATTCAATGGACTGAACTATAACCCATGACCTCTGACCCCCCTCCAGGTCTATCCCTCATCTTGTGGAATGGAGTGTATACACAGGAGAAGGTCATCATTCAATGGACTCTGCTCAGTGAGGCATGCTACTTTGCTGTCCAGTTTTTAGGTGAGAGCACACATTCTTTTCATGTTGGTATTTAATATATAAATTCATGCTTATGCTGCAAACCTATTACCGTATGTATTATCATTACTCCATGAGTCTTATTGCATATGTCATGCTGTCCAATCTGCCCACCTTCTTCAGATTGTGTAATACGCTAACGGCGCCCTCTAGTGTTGGAGACGTAGTAGTACTGTTTGAAGTCTGGATCAGATACCGCTGTTGAAACGTCATAGTTATTACCGATGAGGGATTATATCTCCATGACTGAGAGTCGTCCGTTATCTATCAGTCAGTCAGTCCGTCTCTTTATGTGAGAGAGAGGAGGTTTTATTGTTCTTTTTGTTTGTTACTGTCGTCTCAACCCTGTCTTGTTGCAGTTACGTCTGTCACCCTGGTGGAGATGGGCTCGTTGCCCAACGCTGCCGTCCTCCTCCTCCTCAGCCGGGTACTCTTCCTCCTGGTCACTCTCTTCTATTACTACCACCTGGGGAGAGGACGAGCCAAGAAGATCTGAGATGGAGGGGAGGAGAGAGGACGAGCCAAGATGATCTGAGATGGAGGGGAGGAGAGAGGACGACCCAAGATGATCTGAGATGGAGGGAGGGGAGGAGAGAGGACGAGCCAAGAAGATCTGAGATGGAGGGGAGGAGAGAGGACGAGCCAAGATGATTTGAGAGCAGGGAGGGGAGGGGACGGAGGCCACTGGGGGGGGCTCGGCTGAGTCAGGTTGTCCGGGAGGGGTGGGTGCTTCCAGATATTTAAGCTGGGGTTTATTGAATGAAGCGAAATGACATTATTCACAGTTCTACATGACAAACCAGCATGGCAGATCTATACATTACATGTATAACGTTCTACTTTTCTGGTCAGGGATGTGGGGTGGGGCTTATCAGGGAGGTGAAGTGGGGGTGGGGCTTATCAGGGAGGTGAAGTGGGGGTGGGGCTTATCAGGGATGCGGGGGCGGGCTTATCAGGGATGCGGGGGCGGGCTTATCAGGGATGCGGGGGCGGGCTTATCAGGGATGCGGGGGCGGGCTTATCAGGGATGCGGGGGTGGGAGGTGCTTCCCTGATATGCCCTGCCCCCACATAACCTCCCACACATGGTGGTCTCATTTGTTCTCTATATGAAAATGAGAAAGGGTCTGATTGTGAACTGGGAGATTGTTGTCGTCCTCCAAACACTGTACTCTACTCGTGTGTGTGTGTAGGGGGTTCTGTGTTAAAAAAAAAAAAAAAAAAAAAAAAAAAAGTGTGTATTCATTTGAAGTAATGTTTTTCTTGTACAGTATCTCCCTTCCGCCCAGTCACGTGACTTAGTGCTTACGTCCCAAATAACAACCTATTCCCTATATAGTGCACTACCTTTGAGCAAAAGTAGAGTCGTATGGGCCCTGATGAATGTAGTGCACTGTATAGGAAATAAGTAGCTTTTTTGGGGACCGTTCCAAGATGTACAGAGTAATTTAAAACACTATACTGTATTAGTATGTAGTCATTTGAATGATTTTTTGTTGTTCAGATCTTTTGGTAGTTTCATTTTGAATATACTGAAGTCTCAAGGACAAAGAGTTTGTTAGTTTAAAGATATTCCATTTTTATGGTGTTGGTTGGTGACATTGTTACTGCTCCTGTGCACTAAGGTGAAACCTGTATCTTTTCTCTCTCTCTCTCTCTCTCTCTCTCTGTCTCTCTCTCTCTCTCTGTCTCTCTCTCTCTCTGTCTCTCTCTCTCTCTCTGTATCTCAAGTGTTTATCTGTTTTCGTTCAGCTGTTCATTTAACCAGCAGAATGTCCGCTATAGGTAGAAGACTGCTGGTAAGGCAGAGCGGTACAGTAAAACAGAATCACACTAATTCAAATAAAATATCTAGAACAGACATTTCAAGTCGACCGTGTTCTATTTATATGATCAGACCTGCTGCCCTGGTCTCTAAACTGAAAGGTGATCAGACCTGCTGCCCTGGTCTCTAAACTGAAAGGTGATCAGACCTGCTGCCCTTGTCTCTAAACTGAAAGGTGATCTGACCTGCTGCCCTGGACTCTAAACTGAAAGGTGATCAAGACCTGCTGCCCTGGTCTCTAAACTGAAAGGTGATCAGACCTGCTGCCCTGGTCTCTAAACTGAAAGGTGATCAGACCTGCTGCCCTGGTCTCTAAACTGAAAGGTGATCTGACCTGCTGCCCTGGTCTCTAAACTGAAAGGTGATCAGACCTGCTGCCCTTGTCTCTAAACTGAAAGGTGATCAGACCTGCTGCCCTTGTCTCTAAACTGAAAGGTGATCAGACCTGCTGCCCTTGTCTCTAAACTGAAAGGTGGTCTGACCTGCTGCCCTTGTCTCTAAACTGAAAGGTGGTCTGACCTGCTGCCCTTGTCTCTAAACTGAAAGGTGGTCTGACCTGCTGCCCTTGTCTCTAAACTGAAAGGTGGTCTGACCTGCTGCCCTTGTCTCTAAACTGAAAGGTGATCTGACCTGCTGCCCTTGTCTCTAAACTGAAAGGTGGTCAGACCTGCTGCCCTTGTCTCTAAACTGAAAGGTGGTCAGACCTGCTGCCCTTGTCTCTAAACTGAAAGGTGATCAGACCTGCTGCCCTTGTCTCTAAACTGAAAGGTGATCAGACCTGCTGCCCTTGTCTCTAAACTGAAAGGTGATCAGACCTGCTCATGGTGAAGCCATTGTCCAGCTGACAGACCGGTATAATGTGTGGATCAGCATCTAGATGTATATTCTGTCTGTTCTTAATGCTGCGTCGGAACACTGAGGGAGGTCTCAGGTCCGCTTTTCAGTCTGTCCAATGGGCATAGAGAACGCATACTGTACATGATAGAGATGCCTCATCCTCTAACGTGATATTGAGAGTGAGCTGACGATATGAAGCGCGTCGGGAATAGACATTTTACAGGGATGATCACCTTTTTAATTCAGCAACTTTGACTTGAAGGTCAATTCCACTCCCAAAATGATATTTTTGTGTATATTTGTTTCATTCGTCCACTGTTGATACAGCCCCCCAAAAAATGTTTTGCAGTGCAGCAATCCAGTTTTCAAGATATAGAACTTTGAAAACGCTAATTGTCACTTGTCACCATCAATCAGCCTACTGTATAATTACACTGAAATATTTAGTATTTATACAAAAGTTTAACTTGAACATAATGTCACATGCTTCATAACTAACAGGGGTAGATTTAAGTAAG
Organism: Oncorhynchus tshawytscha; assembly: GCF_018296145.1. Lineage (NCBI taxonomy): Eukaryota > Metazoa > Chordata > Actinopteri > Salmoniformes > Salmonidae > Oncorhynchus > Oncorhynchus tshawytscha. Next base: position 54,186,796 of record NC_056447.1, on the reverse strand, counting down.
CATTTCACTGTCGGTCTACACGTATTGTTTACAAAAGCATGTGACATGACATTTGATTTGAACCCTACAGCCATCTGGTTACAGATGGTCTCTTTTGTGTGTTCATGGTTAATGTCAAATGTAGAGAGAGAAGGACATTTGTTTAATTTTTACGGTGTACTTTCGATGTGACCAGCAGAGCGTGCCAGTGTTAGTCAGGGTCGTCTTTATTGGTGACAACGGCACAACTTTTATACACACCATATCTATCTGTAGTCTTTGCCTTAAACTTTTCAAAGAACAGTCACCAACCAACATACACTTGATACATGTAAATAAAGGTAGCCATATACTGTATTACTGCGGTGTGATGTCGTTATTTTGAACCTAACAGGAAACCTATAGATGTGTTTTGTTTTCTAAAGTCCCATTCTGGGATTTAAAGATGTCATTTTAATGTCGTGTCTGGGGTCTAAGCCCTGCATTTGGAAAGTATTCAGACCCCTTGACTTTTTCCACATTTTGTTACGTTACAACCTTATTCTAAAATTGCTTAGTTTTTTTTTTCCCCCCATCAATCTACACACACTACCCCATAATGACATCACACTACCCCATAATGACATCACACTACCCCATAATGACATCACACTACCCCATAATGACATCACACTACCCCATAATGACATCACACTACCCCATAATGACAAAGCAAAAACTTTATTTTAATTTTAAATTGACACATTAAATATACAAAATATCACATTTAAATAATAATTCAGACCCTTTTCTCAGTACTTTGTTGAAGCAGTTTTGGGTATGACACTACAAGCTTGTCACACCTGTATTTGGGGTGTTCCATTCTTCTCTGTAGATCCTCTCAAGCTCTGTCAGGCTGGATGGGGAGCGTCGCTGCACAGCTATTATCAGATCTCTCCAGAGATGTTTGATCAGATTCAAGTCCGGGATCTGGCTGGTCCACTCAAGGACATTCAGAGACGTGTCCTGAAGCCACTCCTGAGTTGTCTTGGCTGTGTGCTTAGGGTCATTGTCCTCTTGGAAGGTGAACCTTCACCCTAGTCTGAGGTCCCGAGGGCAGGTTTTCATCAAGGATCTCTCTGTGCTTTGCTCCGTTCATCTTTTCCTCGATCCTGACTAGTCTCCCAGTCCCTGCCGCTAAAAAACATCCCCACAGCATGATGCTGCCCCCACCATGCTTCACAGTAGGGATGGAGCCAGGTTTCCTCCAGATGTGACGCTTGGCATTCAGGCCAAAGAGTTCAATCTTGGTTTCATCAAACCAGAGAATCTTGTTTCTCATGGTCTGAGAGTCTTTAGGCGCCTTTTGGCAAACTCCAAGCCAGCTGTCATGTGCCTTTTACTGAGGAGTGGCTTCTGTCTGGCAAATCTACCATAAAGGCCTGCTTGGTGAGGTGCTGCAGAGATGGTTGTCTTTCTGGAAGGTTCTCCCATCTCCACAGAGGAACTCTATACCTCTGTCAGAGTGACCATCGGGTTCTTAGTCACCTCCCTGACCAAGGCCCTTCTCCCCCGATTGCTCAGTTTGGCCGGGCGCCCAGCTCTAGGAAGAGGGGGTTCTTCCATCCTCTTCGTGGTTCCTAACTTCCACCATTTTAAGAATGATGGAGGCCACTGTTCTTGGGGACCTCCAATGCTGCATAAATGTTTTGGTACCCTTCCCCAGATCTGTGCCTCGACACAATCCTGTCTCCGAGCTCTACCCACAATTCCTTTGACCTCATGGCTTGGTTTTTGCTCTGACATGCACTGTCAACTGTGGGACCTTTATATATAGACAGGTGTTTGCCTTTCTAAATCATGTCCAATCAATTGAATTTACCACAGGTGGACTCCAATCAAGTTGTAGAAACATCTCAAGGATGATTAATGGAAACAGGATGCACCTGAGCTCAATTATCGAGTCTCATAGCGAAGAGTCTGAATAATTAGTTTCATTTGTGGACATTTAAATAAAAATAAAAATTTTTTTTTGCTTTGTCATTATGAAGTGCACTGCATTATGGGGTATTGTTTGTAGTTAATGATTTGTATTTATTTAATCCATTTTAGAATAAGGCTGTAACAAAATGTGGGAAAATGTCAAGGGGTCTGAATGCTTTCTGAATGCGCTGTATATGGATTTGTGGTGTTTTGATGTTTGATAATTGCATGCGATATAGTCCTTTTCTGTGCTGAAATATGGCACCTGGAAATGTATCTTTTTGGAGCACATTTATACTAGTAGTACACAGAGGTGTGATCATGCATGATCAACGTGTTACATTTTTTTATTTCACCTTTATTTAACCAGGGAGGCTAGTTGAGAACAAGTTCTCATTTACAACTGCGACCTGGCCAAGATAAAGCGTAGCACATACAACAGAGTTACACATGGAATAAACAAAATATACAGTCAATAACACAGTAGAGTCAATGGTGACAAAATGGGTGTTAGTCATGAACAGAATGAAGCTATTATAGTTCTGACAAAATGGGGAGATAGAAATATAACTATGTTTGTGCGTGGTGGAGTTGTTTTTGTATTTTTCACGTGATCTCTGCATTCCCATGTAAGTTCACATGTTAGTCATTTAGCAGATGCTCTTATCCAGAGGGGCTAGGTGGGACAACCACATATCACAGTCCCTAGTTAGGACATTAATCTTCAGATAGCTAGGTGGACCAGTCATAGTCAGGACATTCATCTTCAGATAGCTAGGTGGACCAGTCATAGTCAGGACATTCATCTTCAGATAGCTAGGTGGACCAGTAATAGTCAGGACATTAATCTTCAGATAGCTAGGTGGGACAACCACATATCGCAGTCATAGTCAGGACATGAATCTTCAGACAGCTAGGTGAGATGACCACATATCTCAGTCATAGTCAGGACATTAATCTTCAGATAGCTAGGTGGACCAGTCATAGTCAGGACATTCATCTTCAGATAGCTAGGTGGACCAGTCATAGTCAGGACATTCATCTTCAGATAGCTAGGTGGACCAGTCATAGTCAGGACATTCATCTTCAGATAGCTAGGTGGACCAGTCATAGTCAGGACATTCATCTTCAGATAGCTAGGTGGACCAGTCATAGTCAGGACATTAATCTTCAGACAGCTAGGTGGACCAGTCCATAGTCAGGACATTCATCTTCAGACAGCTAGGTGGACCAGTCCATAGTCAGGACATTCATCTTCAGACAGCTAGGTGGACCAGTCCATAGTCAGAACATTAATCTTCAGACAGCTAGGTGGGACAACCACATATCTCAGTCATAGTCAGGACATTAATCTTCAGACAGCTAGGTGGACCAGTCGATAGTAAGCACATGTTTTTCCCCTCCACCAATGGATTCCGAACCTCGGGGACTCACTTCCATGGATTTGAACTATTCCAGAGTCTGTCTCGGAAATCTTGTTATCCAATTACCAAGCCCTGAGTCTGGTGAGCAAGTTCAGGGCTACAACAAAATGTAGAAAAGTCGGGGTCCCCGAAGGAGAAAAACCACTGCTCTAGTCTAACTGGATTCCCAGTCTGGATCTGTGAATCCACACCACATCTTGGCCCTGTCTGAAAATGTTACTAGCTGTGAAATCTTTGCTTCCTACGTCCTTCCTCAAATCCTTTCAAAGCTCATTTGACGAGGAGGTCCGAGGGAGGGACATTGGATCCTCTCCTCCAATGGGCTTTGAGAGGAATTTTGAGGAAATGTTGTCAACCAATCCACTTACCCTCTTTTCCCGCAGCTCACATCTACAGTCCTTGCTGTATGTCTTAACAAAATCTACACACTCAGAATGGAAGTCTGTCTCTCATTGTGCTGGATAGAAAACACAGATGTCTTACAGTGAGAAGCGCACGATGCCCATACGAGGGTAAATGACCATGTTGAGTCCTGTCTGAGAAGGTTGTAAAAGTCCTGGTTCTCTAGTGGTTGTCGGTTTTGTGGTTCCGTGAGTGCTGCAAGGCAGGCCCGATGTTGCTTGTTCCCATGGTTACTGTACTGCACAGTATAGCACAGATGAGACACACACACTAGTAAGTATCCCTTTCACAGTGTTTAATTAGTAGTCAGCACTCCTCCTTGACTCTGTGTCCCGGGCCTGTACAGCAGGCCCTCCCTATCTGGCAAACATGGTAATTATGGAGTTAAAAAATGTTCAAATGACTGAAGAGCTACTTATTTTGGTGGGGAGGGAGGGATAGATGGAGGACAGATTCAGAGAGGTGGTGCTCTGTAAAGAGAACTCTATTTCAGTAATGTGTTTTGACATCTTTGATCTGCCCTACGTTTCGATGGTTCACTACTGCTATGAAAGGGTTAACAGAACATATAGTACCGCCCTGTTTTACTCCATTTCTGACTCCTTTTTATTTTAGTTTCAACTGCTTACCAGTTCAACTGAAGGGCTTTCAGCTGACCGGGGCTTTCAGGCTGACCGGGGCTTTCAGGCTGACCGGGGCTTTCAGGCTGACCGGGGCTTTCAGGCTGACAGCTCATTACAGAATAAGATCAATACTGTTGATTTTAGTTTTTTCATGTGGACGCATTATATTGTACCTCAAATTAGAAATATGTTACGGATTTCCATTGTTTTAGTTGGAAATAAATAAATAATTTGTTCATTGGAGACTTATTCTAGGAAGTTTGCACCCCGTTTGTCATGAATGATACTTCAGTGTATATGGACACCCCTTCAAATTAGTGGATTCGGCTATTTCAGCCACACCCGTTGCTGACGGGTGTATAAAATCGAGCACACAGCCATGCGATCTCCATAGACAAACATTAGCAGTAGAATGGTTCAGTGACTTTCAACGTGGCACTGTCATACATTCCAACAAGTCAGTTTGTAAAATTTCTGCCCTGGTCAACTGTAAGTGCTGTTACTGTTAAGTGCTGAAACGTCTAGGAGCAACAACGGCTCAGCCGCGAGGTGGTAGTCCACACAAAATCCACAGAACGGGACGGCCGAGTGCTGAAGCGCACATAGCAAGGGTGCGTTCTGAGCCCTCTCCTGTACTCCCTGTTCACCCATGACTGCGTGGCCATGCACGCCTCCAACTCAATCATCAAGTTTGCGGACGACACAACAGTGGTAGGCTTGATTACCAACAACGACGAGACGGCCTACAGGGAGGAGGTGAGGGCCCTCGGAGTGTGGTGTCAGGAAAATAACCTCACACTCAACGTCAACAAAACTAAGGAGATGATTGTGGACTTCAGGAAACAGCAGAGGGAACACCCCCATCCACATCGATGGAACAGTAGTGGAGAGGGTAGCAAGTTTTAAGTTCCTCGGCATACACATCACAGACAAACTGAATTGGTCCACTCACACAGACAGCATCGTGAGGAAGGCGCAGCAGCGCCTCTTCAACCTCAGGAGGCTGAAGAAATTCGGCTTGTCACCAAAAGCACTCACAAACTTCTACAGATGCACAATCGAGAGCATCCTGGCGGGCTGTATCACCGCCTGGTATGGCAACTGCACCGCCCTCAACCGTAAGGCTCTCCAGAGGGTAGTGAGGTCTGCACAACGCATCACCGGGGGCAAACTACCTGCCCTCCAGGACACCTACACCACCCGATGCTACAGGAAGGCCATAAAGATCATCAAGGACATCAACCACCCGAGCCACTGCCTGTTCACCCCGCTGCCATCCAGAAGGCGAGGTCAGTACAGGTGCATCAAAGCTGGGACCGAGAGACTGAAAAACAGCTTCTATCTCAAGGCCATCAGACTGTTAAACAGCCACCACTAACATTGAGTGGCTACTGCCAACACACTGTCAATGACACTGACTCTACTCCAGCCACTTTAATCATGGGAATTGATGGGAAATGATGTAAATATATCACTAGCCACTTTAAACAATGCTACCTTATATAATGTTACTTACCCTACATTGTTCATCTCATATGCATACGTTGATACTGTACTCTATATCATTGACTGCATCCTTATGTAATACATGTATCACTAGCCACTTTAACTATGCCACTTGGTTTACATACTTATCTCATATGTATATACTGTACTCGATATCATCTACTGTATCTTGCCTATGCTGCTCTGTACCATCACTCATTCATATATCCTTATGTACATATTCTTTATCCCCTTACACTGTGTATAAGACAGTAGTTTTTTTGGAATTGTTAGTTAGATTACTTGCTCCTTATTACTGCATTGTCGGAACTAGAAGCACAAGCATTTCGCTACACTCGCATTAACATCTGCTAACCATGTGTATGTGACAAATAAAATTTGATTTGATTTGATTTTTTAGCGTGTCAAATTCCTCTGTGCTCGGTTGGAACACGAACGGCCTCTGGAATCAAAGTCGGCACAATAACTGTTTGTCGGGAGCGTCATGAAATGGGTTTCCATGGCAGATCAGCCTTACAAAAGCCTTAGATCACCATCGCAATGCCAAGTGTCGGCTGCAGTGATGTAAAGCTCGCCGCCATTGTACTTTGGAGCAATGGAAACACGTTCTCTGGAGTGATGAATCACGCTTCACCATCTAGCAGTCTGACAGACGAATCTGGGTTTGGCGGATTCCAGGAGAACGCTGCCTGCTCGAATGCATAGTGCCAACTGTAAAGTTTGGTGGAGGAGGAATAATGATCTGGGGCTGTTTCATGGTTCAGGCCCCTTAGGTCCAGTGAAGGGAAATCTTAATGACGTTCTAGACGATGTGCTTCCAACTTTGTGGCAACAGTTTGGAGAAGGCCCTTTACTGTTTCTACATGATAATGCATCAGTGCATAAAGCGAGGTCCGAAATGGTTTGTCGAGATCGGTGTGGAAGAACTTGACTGGTCTGTAGAAGGCCCTGACCTCAACCTCTTATTTTGACATGAATTTGAACGCCGACTGCGAGCCAGGCCTAATCACCCAACATCATTGCCCGACCGCACTAATACTCTTAGTGGCTGATTGGAAGCAAGTCCCCACAGTGACGTTCTGACTAACCCAGAAGAGTGGGGGCAGTTACAACAGAAAAGGGGGGGGGGGCAACTCCATATGAATTCCATATTAATCCCCATGATTTTGGAATGAAATGTTCGATGACCAGGTGTCCACATACTTGCAGTGTATGTTGTAAAATGTGTTCTACTTGAGCCTCGTCATGCAACACACACACACACACACTACCTGTGGTGAAGGCTTGACCTTAAAAATAAAATAAAATAAACTTAACTCCATACAGTAAAGTTTTTTCTGAATTCTCCTTTTGCTTTTCATCAACTCTAAATAATATATAAATGTTGTCAACAGTCCCATCAGAAAAGCAATGGGTGAATCACATCTCCTTTCAATCAAAAGCTGTGAGGTTTCAAAGTTCATGTTGACTTTCTACACAGCTCTTTTTATTTATTTTTACTGAAACCGTAGCAATTACAGTAAGGACAGACAGTAACAACTTTTATAATAACACCATAACACTTCCTGAATTGGACCAGAGACTCCATAGCCACACCCACCCAACGTAACCCAGGAAGGAGACCAGAGAGGATAATGCCTTATGCCAGAAATGTGGTAGGTTATTTCTACTACTGTACAGGCCTAACCTGATGTATACCCACGTGCAGTAAGTCAACTCACTGGAGTTTTACACACACACACCCCCCCCCCTCCCCATCCCTCCCTCTGTGGATATCACCAGGGTGCCCTTCGGTCAAGGTGAATCCTTGCCAGTTTACCACACCTTTATGACTTGGTTGGCAGCTCTGGGAACTAAGCATTCAACGGAGCCTACCCTTCAATGTGCTTGTGGTTACTATGCAAACAGGAAGCTGTGGGTAAAAACCACACGTTTGGATGGAAATGAATCGACAAACTGTTAACTAATACTAAAGAGAAGTGTGTGTGTGTGTGTGTGTGTGTGTGGTGCTTTCCGTCGACATGTCTTAACAGACAGTAACTACAGATGATGTGAAATCTTAGACTTTGTTGTGGATCCAATCAACAGGAACCTACCATTTATGGATCTATTATGAATTATATTATATGACCTGTTTTTTACAGGAAGTGGTATGGATGTATATTATGTGCTTCGGGTATAGGTTTACCTCTGCGTATGAGATGCACTACTCTCTCCCTCTTCCGTGTGCTCGTTCTTCGCGTGGATGGTGCTGAACTGCACTGCATGCTGGGGAAAAAAAGGATGTCTGTCTTATGCAGGAAATGTGTGTACACTCTCAGGGGGAAAAAAGGGTACGGTTAGGGTACCTGGAAATATGACAAATACACCTTCAGAGATACACGTAATGATCTCACATGGTACTGTTCGGTAGCTTTTAGGAGACATGCGAGGATAATCTAAGTTAAATGGTCAATTGTTTTATCCAATATTTTGAATATGAAGGTACGTCAGTCTCAAAAGCCACGGGCCATCATTATCATATTTCCCAGAATGCTCTATTGCAGGTCAGTACTTAGAATTGTTTCAATGTTGTTTTTTTTGCGTTAACATTAACATAATTGATAGATCTTATGCTACACAAAGATACAATTATTATATTTAAAGCATTAAACCACTAAAAGCTTCACTCGTACGCAAGTTAAAGAAAATATACCAGTTTCCTTTGAAGACAAAATGTGTTTTACAGCTACAGGTTGCAAAATAGCTGGGAAGAAATGTTCGATGTGCCAATTCCATGGTATACTGTATGAACTGAGACACAAAGCAACACTTGTTTCAACACCTCATTGTTCTATTTACATTATAATACAACATTTTGGCCACCAACAGACTGTTGTATACAATATATGGGGTATATAACAGTCTCAGCTCTGCAGATGTTGCTGTGAAAAAACCCCAGAATCGTTAGATTATTTATTCTGATAATGTCCCCATGTAGGTTGCTCCTGATCACAGGTTCAGGAATGGCTGAAAAATCACAATCTTTTCAAATGGTCCCTACATGGACCCTACAAATAATAGTAATGGTCAGTCAATCAACAATATAATAATAATACTCTAAGGAAAAAATATTCAACTTTAATGTACAATCTATGCCTTTAGAAAGGTTGAGAATTCATTTTAGAGATTTTTTTTTAACCTTTATTTAACTAGGCAAGTCAGTGAAGAACAAATTCTTATTTTCAACAACGGCCTAGGAACAGGTTAACTGCATGTTCAGGGGCATAACGACAGATTTGTACCTTGTCAGCTCGGAGGTTTGAACTTGCAACCTTCCGGTTACTAGTCCAACGCTCAGCGCTCAGCTCCAACGCTCAGCACAGTTAAAATATGTGGCACATGGAAATCACAAGAGGCTGGGATGGGCTGAGAGTAACAGAGGGTTATAACTGTATTATCTGTCCAAAATGTAATATATATAAACGTTGTATAAAATGTCATATGTAAACATTAGACATTGTATAAAAGTACCATGTATGTTACGGTTTTCTAGGTGTGAAGGAGAGTCGGACCAAAATGCAGCGTGTAGATTGCGATCCATGTTTAATGAACGAACGTAAAACACGAATCAATGATAAACACGACAAAACAAAGAACTTAACGAAAACCGAAACAGCCTATACTGGTGTAAACTGAGACAGGAACAACGACACACAGGACAATCACCCACGACAAACTCAAAGAATATGGCTGCCTAAATATGGTTCCCAATCAGAGACAACGATAAACACCTGCCTCTGATTGAGAACCACTCCAGACAGCCATAGACTTTGCTAGATAACCCTACTAGCTACAATCCCAATACATACACACCAAAACCCCAAGACAAAACACACCACAATACAAAAACCCCATGCCACACCCTGGCCTGACCCAATACATGAAGAAAAACACAAAATACTTAGACCAGGGCGTGACACCTCCTCCTCTTCAGTAAGTCAACCTGCCAGCCCAGGCTAACATGCAGACAGTACCCACTGGGGACATACTGGATGAATTAACATAGTTTCCAAGTCATTTCAACATTTGTTGAATACTTAGACCAGGGCGTGACAATGTATGTGAAATGTATATCTAACAACAACAAAAAAAGTTGTAAAAAACAAAAAATGGTGACCAGAAAAATAAATAAATTCTCCTAAAAAAAAAAAAATAGAGTGGTCATGGAAACGGCTTATTATGCTGCCACAGGAGAGGATGGAGGCATCGCTTTGTTGTGGCTGAGGAAATGAAAAGCCCATAGCTCTGTGGTGAGGATTGGCACAAAACATCAGACGTGCCCAGGGATTGCATACAGAACGGCCTTAATAGACCCTCAGCACATCCTATTGTCGTTTCTCTAAAAGGGATACTTTGTAAATGCACTGAAAAGATGTGTGAGAAAACAAAGGCGAAATTATTCATGTTTCAGATAAACTTACAGACTGTAATTACCTGCAAATTATAAATCACTATCTGTTCCCTGATAATATAATAATAGAGAATGCAATCCTCTGTATTTACACAGGGAGATAATTCCACAAAATCCATTTTAGTTCCTTTATCAATAAGGGAACCTGTTTCCAAATGTAGGCCCTATCACTTGTCCGTTGCATTTTATACTGTCCTCCATCACATGAAGAATAGTACAGTGCTGTAGTCAAATAGAGGGATTTGTTACTACTGCTGTTACTGTTACTACTGTTACTACTGTTGTTACTACTGTTACTGTTGTTGTTACTACTGTTACTACTGTTGTTGTTGTTACTACTGGTGTTACTACTGTTGTTGTTACTACTGGTGTTACTACTGCTGTTACTACTGTTACTACTGGTGTTACTACTGTTGTTGTTACTACTGTTGTTACTACTGCTGTTACTACTGTTACTACTGTTACTACTGTTACTACTGCTGTTACTGTTACTACTGCTGTTACTGTTACTACTGCTGTTACTACTGTTACTACTGCTGTTACTGTTACTACTGTTGTTACTACTGCTGTTACTGTTACTACTGTTGTTACTACTGTTGTTACTGTTACTACTGTTGTTACTGTTACTACTGCTGTTGCTGTTACTGTTACTACTGCTGTTACTGTTACTACTGCTGTTACTGTTACTACTGTTACTGCTGTTACTGTTACTACTGTTGTCACTACTGCTGTTACTGTTACTGTTACTACTGTTACTACTGCTGTTACTGTTACTACTGCTGTTACTGTTACTACTGCTGTTACTACTGTTACTACTGCTGTTACTGTTACTACTGTTGTTACTACTGCTGTTACTGTTACTACTGTTACTGTTACTACTGTTGTTACTGTTACTACTGCTGTTACTACTGTCACTACTGCTACTGTTACTACTGTTACTGTTACTACTGTTGTTACTGTTACTACTGTTACTACTGTTGTTACTACTGTTACTGTTACTACTGTTACTACTGTTGTTACTGTTACTACTGTTGTTACTGTTACTACTGTTGTTACTGTTACTACTGCTGTTACTACTGTCACTACTGCTACTGTTACTACTGTTACTACTGTTACTGTTACTACTGTTACTGTTACTACTGCTGTTACTGTTACTACTGTTACTGTTATTACTGTTACTACTGCTGTTACTGTTACTACTGTTACTACTGCTGTTACTGTTACTACTGCTGTTACTGTTACTACTGTTGTTACTGCTGTTACTGTTACTACTGCTGTTACTGTTACTACTGCTGTTACTGTTACTACTGTTGTTACTACAGCTGTTACTGTTACTACTGTTACTGCTGCTGTTACTGTTACTACTGTTACTACTGCTGTTACTATTACTACTGTTGTTACTGCTGTTACTGTTACTATTGTTGTTACTACTGCTGTTGCTGTTACTACTGCTGTTACTGTTACTACTGTTGTCACTACTGCTGTTACTGTTACTACTGTTACTACTGTTGTTACTGTTACTACTGTTGTTACTGTTACTACTGTTGTTACTGTTACTACTGTTACTGTTACTACTGCTGTTACTGTTACTACTGTTACTGTTACTACTGTTACTGTTACTACTGCTGTTACTGTTACTACTGCTGTTACTGTTACTACTGTTGTTACTGTTACTACTGTTACTACTGCTGTTACTGTTACTACTGCTGTTACTGTTACTACTGCTGTTACTACTGCTGTTACTGTTACTACTGTTACTACTGCTGTTACTGTTACTACTGTTGTTACTACAGCTGTTACTGTTACTACTGTTACTACTGCTGTTACTGTTACTACTGCTGTTACTGTTACTACTGTTACTACTGCTGTTACTATTACTACTGTTGTTACTGCTGTTACTCTTACTATTGTTGTTACTACTGCTGTTACTGTTACTACTGCTGTTACTGTTACTACTGTTGTTACTGTTACTACTGTTACTACTGCTGTTACTGTTACTACTGCTGTTACTACTGCTGTTACTGTTACTACTGTTGTTACTGTTACTACTGTTGTTACTGATACTACTGTTACTGTTACTACTGTTACTGTTACTACTGTTGTTACTGATACTACTGTTACTGTTACTACTGCTGTTACTGTTACTACTGTTACTATTGCTGTTGTTTCTGTTGTTACTAATGTTACTACTGTTACTACTACTGTTGTTACTACTGTAGTTACTGTTACTACTGATGTTGCTACTGTTACTACTGCTGTTACTGTTACTACTGCTGTTACTACTGCTGTTGTTACTACTGTTGTTACTACTGCTGTTGTTGTTACTACTGTTGTTAATGATACTACTGTTACTACTGTTGTTACTGATACTACTGTTACTACTGTTGTTACTACTGCTGTCACTGCTACAACTGTTACTGCTACTACTGTTGATACTGTTGTTACTGTTACTGTTGTTACTGTTACTACTGTTACTGTTACTGCTGTTACTACAGCTGTTACTGTTACTACTGTTACTACTGTTGTTACTGTTACTACTGTTACTGCTACTACTGTAACTGTTACTACTGTTACTACTGCTGTTACTGTTACTACTGTTACTATTGTTGTTGTTTCTACTGTTGTTACTAATGTTACTACTGTTACTACTACGGTTACTACTGTTACTGTTACTACTGTAGTTACTGATACTACTGATGTTGCTACTGTTGTTACTACTGCTGTTACTGATACTACTGATGTTACTACTGATGTTACTGATACTACTGATGTTACTACTGATGTTACTGTTACTACTACTGATGTTACTGTTACTACTACTGATATTACAACTGCTGTTACTACTGATGTTACTTCTGTTCCATTTTTTGCCATCAAGTTATTAATGTAAATCTGAGTGTGTTCAAACGATGGATGCATAGTTGGGATGTTCCTCTTGAAGGTGCATTTCTCCTGTCAAATCAGCACGTGTACATACATTTAGCACAAAATATATGTTAACACACATTTTAGATTTTTCTAAACCAATCGGTTAGCAGCTGGCCTTATTGCTTCCATTACTGAGCTGGTTGTTCTAGTTTAGATGGTTTAGGTTGTCTCATTTGTAAACTTTCACTACCTTGGCAGTCATTCTAAATTCAGGTTACGGGTGATTTTTAAAAGTTAAAACATTTTTGGATATCCTAACTCTGACTGGATTCCGTTAGAAATTACACATCACTCTGCAAGCCATCATAATGTGACCTGCCTGGTGTGGCCTGCAAACCAGGAGTTTAATTTAAATTCTAAAGTATTTACGCACTCACTTGAAGGCTACAGGACTGGAACCATGTCTCTGTTAGTAGCAAACAGGTTCATGTGTGGTACTGCCAACTGACCTGTTGCACCCTCGACAACCACTGTGATTATTATTATTTGACCCTGCTGGTCATCTATGAACATTTTGAACATCTTGACCATGTTCTGTTTATAATCTTTTGTTTCTGTACAGCACTTTGAGATATTAGCTGATGTAAGAAGGGCTTTATACATTTTGATTGATTGATTGAATGATTGATTGATTGATTGATACTGGTAACACTAAAATCCACTCAAAAAGCACCTAGAGAAATATAAAAATAAGGCTTTACACCCTACAGTGTTAAAAGACCCCCCACAAAAAATAAAAATAATTGAAATCCACTTTTGCCACTCAGAAGGAACAAACACCTTTGTCACGGTGGTGATTGCCCTAAAAGCCCAAAAAAAAAAAATCCAAAACTATGCGTTTGTTAGCATGCCATCTATTTTCTGTGTTTTGAGTGGCGCAAAACAATCCATCTTGCTGCATTGATTTCATACAGTTCTTTCATAGTCTCGGTTGTGCCTGATAACTCATATCTGAAACGCTATTTCTCCCAAGAGTATTGTTAAAAAAAAAATCTCTGAGAATCTGACCAAATTCACATAGAAATGTTTAGTTATAGCTCTGTCATTCTTGGGGCGGCAGGTAGCCTAGTGGTTAGAGTGGAGGGGCGGCAGGTAGCCTAGTGGTTAGAGTGTAGAGGCTGCAGGGTAGCCTAGTGGTTAGAGTGGAGGGGCTGCAGGGTAGCCTAGTGGTTAGAGCGTTGGACTAGTAACCGGAAGGCTGCAGGCAGTTAACCCACTGTTCCTAGACCAGTTAACCCACTGTTCCTAGACCAGTTAACCCACTGTTCCTAGACCAGTTAACCCACTGTTCCTAGACCAGTTAACCCACTGTTCCTAGACCAGTTAACCCACTGTTCCCTAGACCAGTTAACCCACTGTTCCTAGACCAGTTAACCCACTGTTCCCTAGACCAGTTAACCCACTGTTCCTAGACCACTTAACCCACTGTTCCTAGACCACTTAACCCACTGTTCCTAGACCACTTAACCCACTGTTCCTAGACCACTTAACCCACTGTTCCTAGACCACTTAACCCACTGTTCCTAGACCAGTTAACCCACTGTTCCTAGACCACTTAACCCACTGTTCCCTAGACCACTTAACCCACTGTTCCCTAGACCAGTTAACCCACTGTTCGCTAGACCACTGTAACCCACTGTTGTAACCATAACCCACTGTTCCTAGACCACTTAACCCACTGTTCCTAAAGACCAAATAACCCACTGTTGAAAGACCGGTTAACCCACTGTTCCTAGATATGTTAACCCACAGTTCTAGACCGGTTAACCCACTGTTCCTATTTTACGGTTAACCCACTGTTCCTAGGCCAGTTAACCCACTGTTCCTAGACCAGTTAACCCACTGTTCCTAGACCAGTTAACCCACTGGTACAATGTGTGTGTGTGTGTGTGTGTGTGTGTGTGTGTGTGTGTGTGTGTGTGCACGTGAGGTGTAAACTAATGACAGCTAAATAGTTCTCCTGTGCTGCTGCTTGCATTACAATGTCATGAAACCGGATTTAAAAAAAATTCATCATGGTGGAAAATTTGACATACCTTTTATAATAACAGCTATAGGAATGTGGTACTGTCATGTCGTATGCACTTTAAATATAGATGATTTTCGTAAGAGTGATTATATTAAATATCAAGTGAGATTTTTTTTTAACGACTCATGCATGAACAAGAGTAGGCTTATTTCTACATTTTTAAAGACCCTCACCTACACAAAATAATCTTATAGTTTTATTTATAGAACAGTAAGAACAACATGAAATGGAAACATTTACATTCTTATGTTAATTGCAATAATTATTTCTTTGCAGAGAAAAACATTTGTGTTGCGTAGGCCTATAACAATACGATTTAATTTTTGAGCAATAAAGGGATTTATTAAGGAAGTTACCCATGTCTAACGCAAGATGGCGGTCTACCACGCTTTTCCATCCCACACACGTGTCTCTCTCTCTCTCTCTCTCTCTCTCTCTCTCTCTCTCTCCCACACACACGTCCTGTTCAGTCACACGCGCACACAACGGGACAATCGAGAAGACGGAGGTCCGCTACAGCTAACCGTTAACTCCACATTTTACACCAAAAAGTAAGTATGTGATTATTTGTGGGATTGTTAGATGTTTAGCTAATATTATTAAACGAGGTGTGCTACGTTTCCTTGCTTTTTTTTGTGTCCCCGTTGTATTCGCTTTCTATATAGAACTTGTGTAACTTTTGCCCTGATAACAAAGCTAGGTATAAAGTCAGCTAAAGTTATTTTATCTAGGTAATGGACTTTATTTAGCTGTAGTTAGATTATGTTTTAGTTACTGTAAAAAGATAATTGCCCTAAAGTTACCAGGTTATCTCAGTAAAATGGAGTCTAAGGGCTGTTCTGGCTACGGGCCTTATTGCTTGATTATACTATACATATTTGTATAGTAGCCATCTGAATTATTAATCCATCACTGACACTTTAAAAAGAGTGATGTTTTCTGGTCTTTTGCTCAACGGTTATGATCTCAATCTTGTTTTGTGAAGTGGACGGTAGACGGACTCATCCTGTTCAATGACTGCTTATTGAGGAGACATGGACACAGAAGTGTCCATGTCTCCTCCACTTTTCCCTGTGAGCCAACAGTTGTTGGTGTTAAGAGCTGGTGACTATCATGGTATTAAGAGATTTTAACCCCCGGGGGGGGGGTTGTATACTCTGCCAGGATAATAGACTCAGTCACAGATGTGTATATAGGTCAGATCGGTGTGTGTTTGTTCTATAGCTCACCCTCTGAGGCGATGTTAAGTGTGTGTGTGTGTGTGTGTGTGTGTGTGCGTGCGTGGAGAGAGTTTGGCATCAGAGCTCCTGTGGTCTTGGTTTGCAGCAGGGCTGAGGCTGAGCCAGGCTGATTGGGTAGCTGTTCATTTATTGCCACAGCGTTATTGACACACACACACACACGCACCACCGTCGTAATCCTGGGTAGCACCCCTCGTATCCCCATTGAGAAACAAAACACACACTGATTTCATCTATCGGATTGCCCCCACGTTGTGTGTGTTTGTTTGTTTGTGTGCCCCCTCTAGCTTACTACAAGCTCACAGTGTGAAACCACCCCCATGCCAAACCTTTTTTTAAAGAGGGAAACCAGGCCAATGCAAAACGAGCCATGCTGTAAATATAGATACGACCCCTTGGTCTCTATGTGGTGACATCTGGCAGCTTCGAGAGAACCTTACTTGTTTTCTCAGTGCATAGTTACACACACGCTACCATTCACTATTTTTATGTTTTTCAAATAAGGATCTGTGCTTTGCTTTGCCGAAGCCTGTTGCTGGCTGTAGCTTGTTCTCTTAGGGATACAATCCAGACAGCCCAGGCTAAATCTAGCCTAAGTTGTGAGTTTCCACCCTCAGTGATGGTCATGAACAGAACTAACATTTCTCTTTTTTTGTTTGGGACAGTGTGCCTACTGTATATTAGGCTTAAAGGCCCACCCCGTAATTCAAAAAACAGCCCCGCCACTTGGGTTCTTATAGGGGTTAGGGATACTTGGTTTCTTATAGAGGTTAGGGATACTTGGTTTCTTATAGGGGTTAGGGATACTTGGTTTCTTATAGGGGTTATGGATACTTGGTTTCTTATAGGGGTTAGGGATACTTGGTTTCTTATAGGGGTTAGGGATACTTGGTTTCTTATAGGGATTATGGATACTTGGTTTCTTATAGGGGTTAGGGATACTTGGATTCTTATAGGGGTTAGGGATACTTGGTTTCTTATAGGGGTTATGGATACTTGGTTTCTTATAGGGGTTAGGGATACTTGGTTTCTTATAGGGGTTAGGGATACTTGGTTTCTTATAGGGGTTAGGGACACTTGGTTTCTTATAGGGGTTAGGGATACTTGGTTTCTTATAGGGGTTAGGGATACTTGGTTTCTTATAGGGGTTAGGGATACTTGGTTTCTTATAGGGGTTAGGGATACTTGGTTTCTTATAGGGGTTAGGGATAGAGAAATGTAGCCTAACCACTCTCTAAATATGAACTTTAAATGGTTGGCACCATTCGACATGGTCGACTTGAGATGTCAAGAAGGTAGAGTAATGTCCTATCGTGGACAGACCTCTTCCCATTTTAACAACCATCGAGTCTATATGATAGATTGCTATCATACTGGGTTACACCCAGCAGTTTAGTCTCCGCAACTTGCTAAATAGACACATTATTCAATACTAGATCTAAATGAGGTTTATTGTTGAGCGAGTGATTTGTCCCAAAAAATTATACTTTTCGTTGTTGAAATATTTAGCACCAACCTATTGCAGGTTACCCATTCTAAAACTGACTGGAGCTCTATGTTAAAGGCTGTTAGTTATTTTACTGTCGCAGCCAACGTGTATGCTGTTGAGTCATCAGCGTACATAAACATACAGGCTTTATTCCAGGTCAGTGGAAGGTCATTAGTGGAAACAATAATGGTCCTAGCCGGCTGCCCTGCGGTACACCACACTCATCTGAACTTGCATGAGAGAGGCTTCCATGAAGGAAAACCCTCTGTGTTCTATTAGATAGGTAACTCTCCATCCATGATAAGGCAGAGGTTCCAAATCCATAACACCTATGTTTTTTCGTCTGTTTGGATTGATGTGTAGGCTAGTCTGACTGGGAGTTTCCTGTGGTGGTAGGCTAAGTCTGACTGGGAGTTTCCTGTATGCTAGTCTGACTGGGAGTTTCCTGTAGGCTAGTCTGACTGGGAGTTTCCTGCTAGTCTGTGGTGGTAGGCTAAGTCTGACTGGGAGTTTCCTGTAGGCTAGTCTGACTGGGAGTTTCCTGTAGGCTAGTCTGACTGGGAGTTTCCTGTGGTGGTAGGTTAGTCTGACTGGGATTTTCCTGTAGGCTAAGTCTGACTGGGAGTTTACTGTGGTGGTAGGCTAAGTCTGACTGGGAGTTTCCTGTGGTGGTAGGTTAGTCTGACTGGGAGTTTCCTGTGGTGGTAGACTAGTCTGACTGGGAGTTTCCTGTAGGCTAGTCTGACTGGGAGTTTCCTGTAGGCTAGTCTGACTGGGAGTTTCCTGTAGGCTAGTCTGACTGGGAGTTTCCTGTAGGCTAGTCTGACTGGGAGATTCCTGTGGTGGTAGGCTAAGTCTGACTGGGAGTTTCCTGTAGGCTAGTCTGACTGGGAGTTTCCTGTGGTGGTAGGCTAAGTCTGACTGGGAGTTTCCTGTAGGCTAGTCTGACTGGGAGTTTCCTGTAGGCTAGTCTGACTGGGAGTTTCCTGTAGGCTAGTCTGACTGGGAGTTTCCTGTGGTGGTAGGTTAGTCTGACTGGGATTTTCCTGTAGGCTAGTCTGACTGGGAGTTTCCTGTGGTGGTAGGTTAGTCTGACTGGGAGTTTCCTGTGGTGGTAGGTTAGTCTGACTGGGAGTTTCCTGTGGTGGTAGACTAGTCTGACTGGGAGTATCCTGTAGGCTAGTCTGACTGGGAGTTTCCTGTGGTGGTAGGCTAGTCTGACTGGGAGTTTCCTGTGGTGGTAGGCTAGTCTGACTGGGAGTTTCCTGTAGGCTAGTCTGACTGGGATTTTCCTGTAGGCTAGTCTGACTGGGAGTTTACTGTGGTGGTAGGCTTGTCTGACTGGGATTTTCCTGTAGGCTAGTCTGACTGGGAGTTTACTGTGGTGGTAGGCTAGTCTGACTGGGATTTTCCTGTAGGCTAGTCTGACTGGGAGTTTCCTGTGGTGGTAGGCTAGTCTGACTGGGAGTTTCCTGTGGTGGTAGGCTAGTCTGACTGGGATTTTCCTGTAGGCTAGTCTGACTGGGAGTTTCCTGTGGTGGTAGGCTAGTCTGACTGGGAGTTTCCTGTGGTGGTAGGCTAGTCTGACTGGGATTTTCCTGTAGGCTAGTCTGACTGGGAGTTTCCTGTGGTGGTAGGTTAGTCTGACTGGGAGTTTCCTGTGGTGGTAGGCTAGTCTGACTGGGATTTTCCTGTAGGCTAGTCTGACTGGGAGTTTCCTGTGGTGGTAGCTTGTCATCTGATACATGGAGCTGTTTTTTGTTGTGGGTTTTTTTTCTCCTCAAATGATAGGTTCAGGCTCTTCAAATAACCACAATGGCTGCTTATAGCCAGGCCTAGGCTATATTCAGTGGTGTCAGGAAAAGGACTGGTGATGCAGAATGTTTTCTTTTGGTGTGTGTTGAAGGAGGAGACACTGAGAATTAACCTAGAATTAACCTAGCCTACTTCCAGGATGTGTCCCTACTGGCACCCTATTCCCTATATAGTGCACTACTGTAGACCAGAGCCCTATAGAACCTTATTCCCTATATAGTGCACTACTTTAGACCAGAGTCCTATAGAACCCTATTCCCTATATAGTGCACTACTTTAGACCAGAGTCCTATAGAACCCTATTCCCTATATAGTGCACTACTTTAGACCAGAACCCTATAGAACCCTATTCCCTATATATAGTGAACTACTTTAGACCAGAGCCCTATAAAACCCTATTCCCTATATATAGTGCACTATTTTAGACCAGAGCCCTATAGAACCCTATTCCATATATAGTGCACTATTTTAGACCAGAACCCTATTCCCTATATATAGTGCACTATTTTAGACCAGAGCCCCTATAGAACCCTATTCCCTATATATAGTGCACTACTTTAGACCAGAGCCCTGTAGAACCCTATTCCCTATATATAGTGCACTACTTTAGACCAGAGCCCTGTAGAACCCTATTCCCTATATATAGTGCACTACTTTAGACCAGCACCTATAAAACCCTATTCCCTATATAGTGCACTACTTTAGACCAGAGCCCTGTAGAACCCTATTCCCTATATAGTGCACTATTTTAGACCAGAGCCCTGTAGAACCCTATTCCCTATATATAGTGCACTACTTTAGTCCAGAGCCCTGTAGAACCCTATTCCCTATATATAGTGCACTACTTTAGTCCAGAGCCCTATAGAACCTTATTCCCTATATATAGTGCACTACTTTAGTCCAGAGCCCTGTAGAACCCTATTCCCTATGTATAGTGCACTACTTTAGTCCAGAGCCCTGTAGAACCCTATTCCCTATATATAGTGCACTACTTTAGACCAGAGCCCTGTAGAACCCTATTCCCTATATATAGTGCACTACTTTAGACCAGAGCCCTGTAGAACCCTATTCCCTATATATAGTGCACTACTTTAGACCAGCACCTATAAAACCCTATTCCCTATATATAGTGCACTACTTTAGTCCAAAGCCCTATAGAACCCTATTCCCTATATATAGTGCACTACTTTAGACCAGAGCCCTATAGAACCCTATTCCCTATATAGTGCACTACTTTAGACCAGAGCCCTATAGAACCCTATTCCCTATATATAGTGCACTACTTTAGACCAGAGCCCTATAGAACCCTATTCCCTATATAGTGCACTATTTTAGACCAGAGCCCTATAGAACCCTATTCCCTATATATAGTGCACTACTTTAGACCAGAGCCCTATAGAACCCTATTCCCTATATAGTGCACTATTTTAGACCAGAGCCCTGTAGAACCCTATTCCCTATATATAGTGCACTACTTTAGTCCAGAGCCCTGTAGAACCCTATTCCCTATATATAGTGCACTACTTTAGTCCAGAGCCCTATAGAACCTTATTCCCTATATAGTGCACTACTTTAGTCCAGAGCCCTGTAGAACCCTATTCCCTATATAGTGCACTACTTTAGTCCAGAGCCCTGTAGAACCCTATTCCCTATATATAGTGCACTACTTTAGACCAGAGCCCTATAGAACCCTATTCCCTATATAGTGCACTATTTTAGACCAGAGCCCTGTAGAACCCTATTCCCTATATATAGTGCACTACTTTAGTCCAGAGCCCTGTAGAACCCTATTCCCTATATATAGTGCACTACTTTAGTCCAGAGCCCTATAGAACCTTATTCCCTATATATAGTGCACTACTTTAGTCCAGAGCCCTGTAGAACCCTATTCCCTATATATAGTGCACTACTTTAGTCCAGAGCCCTGTAGAACCCTATTCCCTATATAGTGCACTACTTTAGTCCAGAGTCCTGTAGAACCCTATTCCCTATATATAGTGCACTATTTTAGACCAGAGCCCTGTAGAACCCTATTCCCTATATAGTGCACTACTTTAGTCCAGAGCCCCGTAGAACCCTTTTCCCTATATATATAGTGCACTACTTTAGACCAGAGCCCTATATAGTGCACTACTTTAGTCCAGAGCCCTGTAGAACCCTATTCCCTATATAGTGCACTACTTTAGTCCAGAGCCCTATAGAACCCTATTCTCTATATAGTGCACTACTTTAGTCCAGAGCCCTATAGAACCCTATACCTGTGTTGTATTTATTGCAGTAGCAGCAGCAGGAAGTGAAATCTAGCTTCCAGTTCCATAGAGGCTGTTAGGGGGACTATCTGAGCCCTCGGGGGCGGAGAGCTGTTAACCACAGTGCTATGTTGAGCATACAGGTGCTTCTCCGTGGAAAAACAGTTTCACAGTCACACTGTCGTCTCTTTTAATACGACACTGTAGACTAGAGAGAGAGAGTGTGTGTGTGTGTGTGTGTGTGTCTGGTGGTGCCTGCATTAGCAGATGTGTTTGGTTGGAAGTCATTTAAATGTTAATGATGTCATTTACCTCTGAAATGCATCCCTCTCAGCACAACTTACTGACTTATCCATATTGGCATAGTGTGTGTTGTGTGTGTGTGTGTGTGTGTGTTTGTGTGTGTGTGTCGGTGTTTGTGTGTGTGTGTGTTTGTGTGTGTGTGTGTCGGTGTTTGTGTGTGTGTGTTGTGTGTTTGTGTGTGTGTGTCAGTGTGTGTGTGTGTGTCAGTGTTTGTTTGTGTGTGTGTGTGTGTTTGTGTGTCGGTGTGTGTCGGTGTTTGTGTGTGTGTGTGTCTGTGTTTGTGTGTGTGTGTGTGTCGTGTGTGTTTGTGTGTGTGTGTGTGTCGGTGTTTGTGTGTGTGTGTGTGTGTGTGTGTGTTCGGTGTTTGTGTGTGTGTGTGTGTCGGTGTTTGTGGGGTTTGTGTGTGTGTGTGTGTGTGGAAACACACGTGGAGCTGCCCGGAGCTATGTGTAGTTGGGAGGGGAAACTAGTTATGAATGGACTTTAGCGGTTGTTAGCATAGAAACAGGATCTAATGCTAGTTATGAATGGACTTTAGCGGTTGTTAGAATAGAAACAGGATCTAATGGTCTACGGTTGGTACACAAACAGATCGTTCTGACGGCTGTCGCTTTCTGTTGTTTCACAGGGAGAGGAAAAAAAGAAGGCTTTTTGCCATAACAACCTGACAACTGTAGTTGCTGCACTGTGTGGGCGTGTAGTTGCTGCACTGTGTGGGCGTGTAGTTGCTGCACTGTGTGGGGGCGTGTAGTTGCTGTACTGTGTGGGCGTGTAGTTGCTGTACTGTGTGGGCGTGTAGTTGCTGCACTGTGTGGGCGTGTATTTGCTGCACTGTGTGGGCGTGTAGTTGCTGCACTGTGTGGGCGTGTAGTTGCACTGCACTGTGTGGGCGTGTAGTGCTGCTGCAGTTGCTGTGTGGGCGTGTAGTTGCTGCTGCACTGTGTGGGCGTGTAGTTGCTGCACTGTGTGGGCGTGTAGTTGCTGCACTGTGTGGGCGTGTAGTTGCTGCACTGTGTGGGCGTGTAGTTGCTGCACTGTGTGGGCGTGTAGTTGCTGCACTGTGTGGGCGTGTAGTTGCTGCACTGTGTGGGCGTGTAGTTGCTGCACTGTGTGGGCGTGTAGTTGTACTGCGATATGGCGTCCTCCGTTTGTTGAATATTTCTCAGAATGTTTAGCTTCTTCCAGTGTACTTGGAGTAGGTCGTAACCATGGTAATTTTTAACAGTCGATCCTGGTTACGGGGTCGCTATGGTGACGGCAGTAAACTCTTTCGCATAGCTCCCGTCACCACGTGATGATAAAATGACCACCACGATCTGCTCTGTCCTGTTGATGGTCAGTTTTAGTCTTTCAGGTGGTCCTTGTTCAAGTCTGTCTCAGGAAGGGTGTTCCTCTTGGTTAGGAGAAGTACATCTAAATCAGTGTTAATATGTTGTTGTTACAACTATCTTATTACAACCACTTATTCTTGTAGTGAGTTGGAACCAGTTTAGC
Organism: Oncorhynchus tshawytscha; assembly: GCF_018296145.1. NCBI lineage: Eukaryota > Metazoa > Chordata > Actinopteri > Salmoniformes > Salmonidae > Oncorhynchus > Oncorhynchus tshawytscha. The sequence goes on along the minus strand of NC_056447.1, from coordinate 54,162,899 downwards.
CTGCTGGGAATCCTCTTACAGGTCTCTCTCTCTCTCTCTCTCTCTCTCTCTCTCTCTACCTCCACCTCTACCTCTACCTCTTTCTCTCTCTCAATTAATTCAAGGGGCTTTATTGGCATGGGAAACATGTGTTAACATTGCCAAAGCAAGTGAAATAGATACTAACCAAAAGTGAAATTAACAAAAAAAGGAAAGTAAACATTAAACTCACAGAAGTTCCAAAAGAATAAATACAGTGCCTTGCGAAAGTATTCGGCCCCCTTGAACTTTACGACCTTTTGCCACATTTCAGGCTTCAAACATAAAGATATAAAACTGTATTTTTTTGTGAAGAATCAACAACAAGTGGGACACAATCATGAAGTGGAATGACATTTATTGGATATTTCTAACTTTTTTAACAAATCAAAAACTGAAAAACTGGGCGTGCAAAATGATTCAGCCCCTTTACTTTCAGTGCGGCAAACTCTCTCCAGAAGTTCAGTGAGGATCTCTGAATGATCCAATGTTGACCTAAATGACTAATGATGATAAATACAATCCACCTGTGTGTAATCAAGTCTCCGTATAAATGCACCTGCACTGTGATCGTCTCAGAGGTCCGTTAAAGCGCAGAGAGCATCATGAAGAACAAGGAACACACCAGGCAGGTCCGAGATACTGTTGTGAAGAAGTTTAAAGCCGGATTTGGATACAAAAAGATTTCCCAAGCTTTAAACATCCCAAGGAGCACTGTGCAAGCGATAATAATGAAATGGAAGGAGTATCAGACCACTGCAAATCTACCAAGACCTGGCCGTCCCTCTAAACTTTCAGCTCATACAAGGAGAAGACTGATCAGTGATGCAGCCAAGAGGCCCATGATCACTCTGGATGAACTGCAGAGGTCTACAGCTGAGGTGGGAGACTCTGTCCATAGGACAACAATCAGTCGTATATTGCACAAATCTGGCCTTTATGGAAGAGTGGCAAGAAGAAAGCCATTTCTTAAAGATATCCATAAAAAGTGTTGTTTAAAGTTTGCCACAAGCCACCTGGGAGACACACCAAACATGTGGAAGAAGATGCTCTGGTCAGATGAAACCAAAATTGAACTTTTTGGCAACAATGCAAAACGTTATGTTTGGCGTAAAAGCAACACAGCTCATCACCCTGAACACACCATCCCCACTGTCAAACATGGTGGTGGCAGCATCATGGTTTGGGCCTGCTTTTCTTCAGCAGGGACAGGGAAGACGGTTAAAATTGATGGGAAGATGGATGGAGCCAAACACAGGACCATTCTGGAAGAAAACCTGGTGGAGTCTGCAAAAGACCTGAGACTGGGACGGAGATTTGTCTTCCAACAAGACAATGATCCAAAACATAAAGCAAAATCTACAATGGAATGGTTCAAAAATAAACATATCCAGGTGTTAGAATGGCCAAGTCAAAGTCCAGACCTGAATCCAATCGAGAATCTGTGGAAAGAACTGAAAACTGCTGTTCACAAATGCTCTCCATCCAACCTCACTGAGCTCGAGCTGTTTTGCAAGGAGGAATGGGAAAAAATGTCGGTCTCTCGATGTGCAAAACTGATAGAGACATACCCCAAGCGACTTACAGCTGTAATCGCAGCAAAAGGTGGCGCTACAAAGTATTAACTTCAGGGGGCTGAATATTTTTGCACGCCCAGTTTTTCAGTTTTTGATTTGTTAAAAAAGTTTGAAATATCCAATAAATGTCGTTCCACTTCATGATTGTGTCCCACTTGTTGTTGATTCTTCACAAAAAAATACAGTTTTATATCTTTATGTTTGAAGCCTGAAATGTGGCAAAAGGTCGCAAAGTTCAAGGGGGCCGAATACTTTCGCAAGGCACTGTACATTTCAAATGTCATACTTTGTCTATATACAGTGTTGTAATGACGTGCAAATAGTTACTAACAGGAAGTGCTAACCTCTCTCTCAACACCTTATTCTCTGTTGCAGAAGGGTAACCATGGGGAAGGGATGCATCACAGCAACCAAGTACTTCCTGTTCCTGTTCAACCTCATCTTCTTTGTAAGTGACATCACTCCTATTTTCTTGTCTGAATGTTGATGTTAATGTTTTCACTGTCATTTGAATACCGTAGGCAGTTTGAAAACGGAAGGCTGTAAGATAGTTAGAAAGGTAAATGTTACCTGCCAACCTGAGAAGTGTCTCTTACTGGAGCAGTCATCTCACAGAGACAGAATCAGTGGTTTTCAGATAGAGCCTTTATTTAACCAGCTAGTCACATTTAGATCAAAAGACCTTATTCACAAATAAGACCTGGCAGAGAATCCTCCCTTCAAGGGAGACCTGGCAGAGAATCCTCCCTTCAAGGGAGACCTGGCAGAGAATCCTCCCTTCAAGGGAGACCTGGCAGAGAATCCTCCCTTCAAGGGAGACCTGGCAGAGAATCCTCCCTCCAAGGGAGACCTGGCAGAGAATCCTCCCTCCAAGGGAGACCTGGCAGAGAATCCTCCCTCCAAGGGAGACCTGGCAGAGAATCCTCCCTTCAAGGGAGACCTGGCAGAGAATCCTCCCTCCAAGGGAGACCTGGCAGAGAATCCTCCCTCCAAGGGAGACCTGGCAGAGAATCCTCCCTCCAAGGGAGACCTGGCAGAGAATCCTCCCTTCAAGGGAGACCTGGCAGAGAATCCTCCCTTCAAGGGAGACCTGGCAGAGAATCCTCCCTTCACGGGAGACCTGGCAGAGAATCCTCCCTTCAAGGGAAACCTGGCAGAGAATCCTACATATTGTAGGACTAAGTGGTGGGTTCAATCCAAACCCAGACAGCTGAAATTGGCTCATCAACTCCTCTATTAAACCATCACTAACTCTCTACCTCTCCTCCCCCAGACATACTGACTCTACCTCTCCTCCCCATACATACTGACTCTACCTCTCCTCCCCCAGACAGACTGACTCCCCCTGACCTCTCCTCCCCCATACATACTGACTCTCCCCCAGACATACTGACTCTCCCCCAGACATACTGACTCTACCTCTCCTCCCCCAGACATACTGACTCTACCTCTACCTCTCCCCCAGACAGACTGACTCTACCTCTCCTCCCCCAGACTCCTCCCCCATACATACTGACTCTACCTCTCCTCCCCCATACATACTGACTCTACTGACTCTCCTCCTCCCCCATACATACTGACTCTACTTCTCCTCCCCCATACATACTGACTCTACCCCTCCTCCCCCAGACAGACTGACTCTACTGACTCTCTCCTCCCCCAGACAGACTGACTCTCCCCCAGACGTCTCCTCCCCCAGACAGACTGACTCTACCTCTCCTCCCCAGACAGACTGACTCTACCTCTCCTCCCCAGACAGACTGACTCTACCTCTCTACCTCCCCAGACACTGACTCTACCTCTCTTCCCCCAGACAGACTGACTCTACCTCTCCTCCCCCAGACAGACTGACTCTACCTCTCCTCCCCAGACAGACTGACTCTACCTCTCCTCCCCAGACACTGACTCTACCTCTCCTCCCCTACTCTTCCCCCAGACAGACTGACTCTACCTCTCCTCCCCCAGACAGACTGACCTCTCCTCCCCAGACCTCTCCTCCCCCCAGACAGACTGACTCTACCTCTCCTCCCCAGACATGCTGACTCTACCTCTCCTCCCCCAGACAGACTGACTTTACCTCTCCTCCCCCAGACATACTGACTCCCTACCTCTACCCTCCCCAGACAGACTGACTCTACCTCTCCTCCCCAGACAGACTGACTCTACCTCTCCTCCCCAGACAGACTGACTTTACCTCTCCTCCTCCCCAGACAGACTGACTCTACCTCTCCTCTCCCAGACAGACAGACTTTACCTCTCTCTCCCCCAGACAGACTGACTCTACCTCTCCTCCCCAGACAGACAGGCTGACTCTACCTCTCCTCCCCCAGACAGGCTGACTCTACCTCTCCTCCCCCAGACAGACTGACTCTCCTCCCCCAGACAGACTGACTCTACCTCTCCTCCCCCAGACAGACTGACTCTATCTCTCCTCCCCCAGACAGACTGACTCTACCTCTCCTCTCTACCTCTCCCCCAGACAGACTGACTCTACTTCTCCTCCCCCAGACAGATGGATTCTACCTCTCATCCCCCAGACAGACTGACTCTACTTCTCCTCCCCCAGACAGATGGATTCTACCTCTCCTCCCCCAGACACTGACTCTACCTCTCCTCCCCCAGACAGACTGACTCTCCCATTGTCTCTCGGTCTGTCTCTCTGTCTGTCTCTCTGTCTGTCTGGTCTGTCTGTCTCTCTCACTGTCTGTCTGTCTGTCTGTCTGTCTGGTCTGTCTGTCTCTCTCACTGTCTGTCTGGTCTGTCTCTCTCGCTGTCTGTCTCTCTCGCTGTCTGTCTGTTTGTCTTGTCAGTCTGTCTCTCTGTCTGTCTCTCTCGCTGTCTGTCTCTCTCGCTGTCTGTCTGGTCTGTCTGTCTCTGTGTCTGTCTCTCTTGCTGTCTGTCTGGTCTGTCTCTCTCTCTCGTCTGTCTGTCTCTGTCTGTCTCTCTTGCTGTCTGTCTGGTCTGTCTGTCTCTCTCGCTGTCTGTCTGGTCTGTCTGTCTCTGTGTCTGTCTGGTCTGTCTGTCTCTGTGTCTGTCTGGTCTGTCTGTCTCGGTGTCTGTCTGGTCTGTCTGTCTGGTCTGTCTGTCTCGGTGTCTGTCTCTGGTCAGTCTGTCTCTGTGTCTGTCTGGTCAGTCTGTCTCTGTGTCTGTCTGGTCTGTCTGTCTCGCTGTCTGTCTGGTCTGTCTCTCTGTGTCTGTCTGTCTCTCTCGCTGTCTGTCTCTCTCGCTGTCTGTCTGGTGTGTCTGTCTCTGTGTCTGTCTGTCTCTCTCGCTGTCTGTCTGTCTCGCTGTCTCTCTGGTCTGTCTGTCTCGGTGTCTGTCTGGTCTGTCTCTCTTTGTGTCTGTCTCTCTCGCTGTCTGTCTGGTCTGTCTGTCTCTGTGTCTGTCTGTCTCTCTCGCTGTCTGGTCTGTCTCTCTCTGTGTCTGTCTCGGTGTCTCTCTGGTTTGTCTCTCTCTGTGTCTCTCTCTGTGTCTGTCTCTGTGTCTGTCTCTGTGTCTGTCTCTGTGTCTGTGTCTGTGTCTGTGTCTGTCTGGGTTAATATGTGGTGGTGGAGGGGTGCGGGGTTTCCATTTCCAGGCCAGGGGAAGTGGTGAATTAGCGGGACCCTCTCATCGTTTGGGGAGACCTCCCCTAGAGACCTCCTAGACATAGTCCCTCTAAATTACACATGGGGTCTGTACTTAGACTTCTTTATAGCCTTGTTACCAGGGAGATGGTGCCACTAGCGCTAGAGGCTAGTGAGTGTTCTGGGCCTGAAATAAGAATGAAAGGAAAACCTCAGATCAGGTCCAGACCTCTTAGTTCTGGTCTAGACTTACTGTCTGTTACTAGTCTAGCTCCCTTTCAGCTGTTCAGCCTCGCTCTTGTGCCGGTTTCCTGAACACACAACCTAGAACTTCCTGGTGTAAAAAAGCACTTGGAAGATTTTACTTAAACTGTATCTGGGAAACTGTCCCTCTATGTGTTCAGTTTGTCTGAGTCTGATTAGAGAGAGAGGCAAAGAGAGATGGAGTGAGAGGATCTTATCAGTCCCAGTTGGGAGAGAGGAGAGGGAGGGAGGGGGATAGGAGAGAGGGAGGGAGGGAAGAGAGAGAGGGAGGGAAGGGAGAGAGGAGAAAGAAGAGATGAGAGAGAGGGGAGGGGAGAGAGAGAGAGAGAGGGGGAGAGAGAGAGAGGGGGGAGAGAGAGAGGGGAGGAGAGAGAGGGGGAGGGAGAGAGAGAGGGGGAGGGAGAGAGAGTGGGGGAGGGAGAGAGAGTGGGGGGGGAGGGAGAGAGAGTGGGGGAGGGAGAGAGAGGGGGGGAGGGAGAGAGAGTGGGGGAGGGAGAGAGAGTGGGGGAGGGAGAGAGAGTGGGGGAGGGAGAGAGAGTGGGGGAGGGAGAGAGAGTGGGGGAGGGAGAGAGAGTGGGGGAGAGAGAGTGGGGAGAGGGAGGGGAGAGAGAGAGACAGACAGAGAGACAGAGAAAGACAGAGAGAGGCAGAGAGGCAGAGAGGCAGAGAGGCAGAGAGGCAGAGATGCAGAGAGATCGAGTGCATTCTCACCCTCTGTCTTGCTTTCCAGTGTTTTATCTCACAGATCTGGTATCTGCACTGACCTCTATTTTCAGTTGTCTACTTGGCGGCCTTATATACTGTAGCTACTGTTAAGCAAAATGTGTGAACTTCTGTGTCCTCTGTAGATCTGTGGAGTGTTGATCATGAGCTTTGGACTGTGGGTCCTTCTGGATAACCAGAGCTTTATCGCTGTTCTGCGTAAGTTACACACACACACACACACACACCACACCACACCACACCATACACCACACCACACACATACACACCTACACCACACACACACACCACACCCTCACACAGAGACACAGCAGTCTGTTCTGATACTTGTAAGTCAATGTGAGGATTGAAAAGTGTGCTTATCAGATCCTAAACCGTTACTACCCCAGTCTGTGTCCAATCCTAAACCCTTAGCCCAGTCTGTGTCCAATCCTAAACCCTTAGCCCAGTCTGTGTCCAATCCTAAACCCTTAGCCCAATCTGTCCAATCCTAAACCCTTAGCCCAGTCTGTCCAATCCTAAACCCTTAGCCCAGTCTGTGTCCAATCCTAAACCCTTAGCCCAGTCTCCTAAACCCTTAGCCCAGTCTGTGTCCAATCCCTTAGCCCAGTCTGTGTCCAATCCTAAACCCTTAGCCCAGTCTGTGTCCAATCCTAAACCCTTAGCCCAATCCAATAGCCCTAAACCCTTAGCCCAGTCTGTGTCCAATCCTAAACCCTTAGCCCAGTCTGTGTCCAATCCTAAACCCTTAGCCCAGTCTGTGTCCAATCCTAAACCCTTAGCCCAGTCTGTGTCCAATCCTAAACCCTTAGCCCAGTCTGTGTCCAATCCTAAACCCTTAGCCCAGTCTGTGTCCAATCCTAAACCCTTAGCCCAGTCTGTGTCCAATCCTAAACCCTTAGATCAGTGTGTGCAGGTAATGTGGATTTTATCTTACTGGCCCCACTCCCACGAACCCCACCCCAAGGGAAAAGGGCTATTATCTCAGAGCAGAGGGATGTAGGCACTGAAACTAAAACGTGACCCTCACCGGAAAGCATGTGGTACACTCAACCACTAGAAACAAGAAATCTATCTGGTCACTCAACCACTAGAAACTAGAACTCCATCTGGTCACTCAACCAAATCAAATCAAATCAAATGTATTTATATAGCCCTTCGTACATCAGCTGATATCTCAAAGTGCTGTACAGAAACCCAGCCTAAAACCCCAAACAGCAAGTAATGCAGGTGTAGAAGCACTAGAAACAAGAAATCCATCTCGTCACTCAACCACTAGAAACTAGATATCCATCTGGTCGGACAACACGCACACTCAACAGGATTTCATAGCATCACTTCAAAATTCGATAAACTTCTATTTTGACGTGATTATTCCCCATGGTTACAGGGTTAAAACGGAAACAACTCAAAAGGGTTAAGTTTAGGTATTCATTCCGATGGTGAGGGATAGGTTAGGGCTATGATTTGGGGAAGGCTTAAAACAAAATCATTTAAATCAATGTACTCTTTTCCATCAAGTATCATCAATTATTCTACCGGCTTGCTAGAGTATTGCTAAACTGCTGCGCGTTTGTACCCGTGCTGGGCAATAGTTCTGACTGTTTTCAGTGAGCGCCCAGGAAGACATACATATAAATCATATATCCTGATGCCTAGTCACATTATACATACCAGTGCATTCAGGAAGTATTCAGAGCCCTTGACTTTTTCCACATTTTATTACGTTACTGCCTTATTCTAAAATTGATTAAATCGTCCCCCCCCCCTCATCAATCTACACATAATGATAATGACAAAACAAAAACAGGTTTTTAGAAATGTTTGCACATTTATATATATATACAAATATATATGTATAAAAAAATAAATAATAATATTTACATAAGTATTCAGACCATTTGCTATGAGACTCGAAATTGAGCTCAGGTGCATCCTGTTTCCATTGATCATCCTTGAGATCTTTCTACAACTTGATTGGAGTCCACCTGTGGTAAATTCAATTGATTGGACATGATTTGGAAAGGCACACCTGTCTGTATAATGTCCCACAGTTGACAGTGCATGTCAGAGCAAAAATACAAGCCATGAGGTCGAAGGAATTGTCTGTAGAGTGCCGAGACAGGATTGTGTCGAGGAACAGATCTGGGGAAGGATACCAAAACATTTCTGCAGCATTGAAGGTCCCCAAGAATGCAGTGGACTCCATCATTCTGAAATGGAAGAAGTTTGGAACCACCAGATTGAACTCTTTGGCCCATCTGGAGGAAACCTGGCACCATCCCTACGGTGAAGCATGGTGGTGACAGCATCATGCTGTGGGGATTTTTTTCAGAATCAAGGGAAAGATGAACGGCGCAAAGTACAGGGAGATCCTTGATGAAAACCTGCTCCAGAGCACTCAGGACCTCAGACTGGGGCGAAGGTTCACCTTCCAACAGGTCAACAACCCTAAGCACACAGCCAAGACAATCCAGGAATGGCTTTGGGACAAGTCTCTGAATGTCCTTAAGAGGCCCAGCCAGAGCCCGGACTTGAACCCGATCGAACATCTTTGGAGAGACCTGAAAATAGCTGTGCAGCGACGCTCCTCGTCCAACCTGACAGAGCTTGAGAGGATCTGCAGAGAAGAATGGGAGAAACTCCCCAAATACGGGTGTGCCAAGCTTGTAGCATCATACCCAAGAAGACTCGAGGCTGTAATCGCTGAGAAAGGTGCTTCAACAGTACAGAGTAAAGTGTCTGAATACTTATGTAAATGTCATATTTCTGTTTTTAATTTGTAATAAATGTGAAAAAAATGTATAAAAATCTGTTTTTGCCTTGTCATTTTGGAGTATTGTGATGTCATTTTGGGGTATTGTGATGTCATTTTGGGGTATTGTGATGTCATTTTGGGGTATTGTGATGTCATTTTGGGGTATTGTGATGTTATTTTGGGGTATTGTGATGTCATGTTGGGGTATTGTGATGTCATTATGGGGTATTGTGTGTAGACTGATGAGGGAAAAAACAATGTAATCTATTTTAGAATAAGGCTGTAACGTAACAAAATGTCGAAAAAGTCAAAGGGTCTGAATACATTCTGAATGCACTGTAAATCAACGTTCTCAGACCACAGGGGGAAGTGACAGGCTCTCTTGATAGGTTAGTTATCAGGCTCTCTTGATAGGTTAGCCATCTCAAGGAGTCACATCCTGTGTTTGAGAATAGCATCTTACATCACACCTACTAACCCTGTTCATAGACAGTGTCACTTCCCTAGAGTGACACACACACACACACACACACAAACACAAACACAAACACACACACACACAGATGTTGTCAGGTCTGTTTCGTGTGAGGAGGTAACAGAGATGCCCACCACCTTTCCTTTCCTACACTAGTTGTTTCTTAACACCACAGACAACAAGTCAGTAGGAAGCCCCACTGTTGTCTCACCCTTAACCTACAGAGAGGAAGGCCAGCCAGGGAATCATGGATAGGAAAGCTACCTACTATAAATCTGCCTGATTCATTGTAAATGTTTTCAATATGTTCAGCCTCAGCTGGGAGCTGCAGTATCTCTTAGAGGAGTCCTCAGTGATGCTTCTTTTCATTTGAGAAACTTTTTGTCGCTTTCTTTTTGAACTGCTTTGGAGGTGTGCTTGTCTTGGAGAATAGTTCCATGCAGCAGGAGGTTAGAGTGCATCTAACCCTCTGAGTCAGATCTCACTGGTCTCTCCAAATCCACCTAACCCTCTGAGTCAGATCTCACTGGTCTCTCCAAATCCACCTAACCCTCTGAGTCAGATCTCACTGGTCTCTCCAAATCCATCTAACCCTCTGAGCCAGATCTCACTGGTCTCTCCAAATCCACCTAACCCTCTGAGTCAGATCTCACTGGTCTCTCCAAATCCACCTAACCCTCTGAGCCAGATCTCACTGGTCTCTCCAAATCCACCTAACCCTCTGAGCCAGATCTCACTGGTCTCTCCAAATCCACCTAACCCTCTGAGCCAGATCTCACTGGTCTCTCCAAATCCACCTAACCCTCTGAGTCAGATCTCACTGGTCTCTCCAAATCCATCTAACCCTCTGAGTCAGATCTCACTGGTCTCTCCAAATCCACCTAACCCTCTGAGTCAGATCTCACTGGTCTCTCCAAATCCACCTAACCCTCTGAGTCAGATCTCACTGGTCTCTCCAAATCCACCTAACCCTCTGAGTCAGATCTCACTGGTCTCTCCAAATCCACCTAACCCTCTGAGTCAGATCTCACTGGTCTCTCCAAATCCATCTAACCCTCTGAGTCAGATCTCACTGGTCTCTCCAAATCCACCTAACCCTCTGAGTCAGATCTCACTGGTCTCTCCAAATCCATCTAACCCTCTGAGTCAGATCTCACTGGTCTCTCCAAATCCATCTAACCCTCTGAGCCAGATCTCACTGGTCTCTCCAAATCCATCTAACCCTCTGAGTCAGATCTCACTGGTCTCTCCAAATCCACCTAACCCTCTGAGCCAGATCTCACTGGTCTCTCCAAATCCATCTAACCCTCTGAGTCAGATCTCACTGGTCTCTCCAAATCCATCTAACCCTCTGAGTCAGATCTCACTGGTCTCTCCAAATCCATCTAACCCTCTGAGTCAGATCTCACTGGTCTCTCCAAATCCACCTAACCCTCTGAGCCAGATCTCACTGGTCTCTCCAAATCCATCTAACCCTCTGAGTCAGATCTCACTGGTCTCTCCAAATCCATCTAACCCTCTGAGTCAGATCTCACTGGTCTCTCCAAATCCATCTAACCCTCTGAGTCAGATCTCACTGGTCTCTCCAAATCCATCTAACCCTCTGAGACAGGAGTCTATATTTAGGCTGGATCGTCCATAGGGGCCTAAGTAATGAGATGCGACAGAGAAGAGTTTGACAAGTAACAACAAGAACTGTGTTTTCCCAGATCGCTCAGTGACTCACACACACACACACACACACACACACACACACACACAAAAAACTGGACCTGTTTCCCAGACCTCTCAGACTGGGTCCTCTATCTTCTCTGGTCATGCATCTAGTTACAAGTCTCCCTCCAAAAAGAGGTTACTCATCTCAAGGGACTTTCCTGGCCAAAATAAAGAAGGCTAAATGATTTATTTCACTAAGAGAGAGAGAGAGAGAGAGATTCTAAGAGAGAGAGAGAGAGATTCTAAGAGAGAGAGAGATTCTAAGAGAGAGAGAGAGATTCTAAGAGAGAGAGAGAGATTCTAAGAGAGAGAGAGATAGATTCTAAGAGAGAGAGAGAGATAGATTCTAAGAGAGAGAGAGATAGATTCTAAGAGAGAGAGAGAGATAGATTCTAAGAGAGAGAGAGAGATAGATTCTAAGAGAGAGAGAGATAGATTCTAAGAGAGAGAGAGAGATAGATTCTAAGAGAGAGAGAGAGATAGATTCTAAGAGAGAGAGAGAGATAGATTCTAAAGAGAGAGAGAGAGATAGATTCTAAGAGAGAGAGAGAGAGATTCTAAGAGAGAGAGAGATTCTAAGAGAGAGAGAGAGATTCTAAGAGAGAGAGAGAGAGATTCTAAGAGAGAGAGAGAGAGATTCTAAGAGAGAGAGAGATTCTGAGAGAGAGAGATTCTGAGAGAGAGAGATTCTAAGAGAGAGAGAGAGATTCTAAGAGAGAGAGAGAGATTCTAAGAGAGAGAGAGATTCTAAGAGAGAGAGAGAGATTCTAAGAGAGAGAGAGATTCTAAGAGAGAGAGAGATTCTAAGAGAGAGAGAGAGATTCTAAGAGAGAGAGAGAGATTCTAAGAGAGAGAGAGAGATTCTAAGAGAGAGAGAGAGATTCTAAGAGAGAGAGAGAGATTCTAAGAGAGAGAGAGATTCTAAGAGAGAGAGAGAGAGATTCTAAGAGAGAGAGAGATTCTAAGAGAGAGAGATATTCTAAGAGAGAGAGAGAGAGATTCTAAGAGAGAGAGAGATTCTGAGAGAGAGAGATTCTAAGAGAGAGAGAGAGAGAGATTCTAAGAGAGAGAGAGAGATTCTAAGAGAGAGAGAGAGATTCTAAGAGAGAGAGAGATTCAAAGAAGAGAGAGAGAGATTCTAAGAGAGAGAGAGAGATTCTAAGAGAGAGAGAGAGATTCTAAGAGAGAGAGATTCTAAGAGAGAGAGAGATTCTAAGAGAGAGAGAGAGATTCTAAGAGAGAGAGAGAGAGAGATTCTAAGAGAGAGAGAGATATTCTAAGAGAGAGAGAGAGATATTCTAAGAGAGAGAGAGAGATTCTAAGAGAGAGAGAGAGATTCTAAGAGAGAGAGAGATTCTAAGAGAGAGAGAGAGATTCTAAGAGAGAGAGAGAGATTCTAGAGAGAGAGAGAGAGATTCTAAGAGAGAGATATTCTAAGAGAGAGAGAGAGATTCTAAGAGAGAGAGAGAGATTCTAAGAGAGAGAGAGAGAGAGATTCTAAGAGAGAGAGAGAGATTCTAAGAGAGAGAGAGAGATTCTAAGAGAGAGAGAGAGATTCTAAGAGAGAGAGAGAGATTCTAAGAGAGAGAGAGATTCTGGAATGACTGCCACTGCATCACATCCAAGGCCACTGACTGTTGATTGGAGACTGCTGTTTAGGCCATCTTTTAGCTGGGCTGGCGTCCACAACTGCTGATCTGGGATCAGTTCCCCTCTGTTCATAGGTTCTTATTCAGTATGATATGGGGGATATGGACTCTGGACTCTCGTACTCTGAGACATTTTTGTAAATATGGGTCTGACTGGATGTTCCAACCAAGGTCAATGTCGAGCTTATCGTTGGCCAGGAAGGGACATAACACAGAGCACAGCCCGTCCTCTTCATCATCCGAGAACGGCAACTCAGACCCACTGTTATTTATTATCCAGCTGTTCCTACAGATTACATCCTGTATACTTCCCCTGCTTCCTGGGACCGACCTTGAAGATAGCCCTTCCTTCTCCTCCATGGGAGGGGCTCCTATTCTGTCTACTCTCCTCTTCCTATCCATATTCCCTTCCTTCTCCTCCATGGGACGGGCTCCTATTCTGTCTACTCTCCTCTTCCTACCCATATCCTCTTTCTCCTCCTCCTCCTATCCATATCCCCTTTCTCCTCCTCCTCCTATCCATATCCCCTTTCTCCTCCTCCTCCTATCCATATCCCCTTTCTCCTCCTCCTCCTATCCATATCCCCTTTCTCCTCCTCCTCCTATCCATATTCCCTTTCTCCTCCTCCTATCCATATTCCCTTTCTCCTCCTCCTCCTCCTATCCATATCCCCTTTCTCCTCCTCCTCCTCCAATCCATATCCCTTTTCCTCCTCCTCCTCCTCCAATCCATATCCCCTTTCCTCCTCCTCCTCCAATCCATATCCCCTTTCTCCTCCTCCTCCTCCAATCCATATCCCTTTCTCCTCCTCCTCCTCCTCCTATCCATATTCCCTTTCTCCTCCTCTTCCTATCCATATTCCCTTTCTCCTCCTCCTCCTCCTATCCATATTCCCTTTCTCCTCCTCCTCCTCCCTATCCATATTCCCTTTCTCCTCCTCCTATCCATATCCCCTTTCTCCTCCTCCTATCCATATCCCCTTTCTCCTCCTCCTATCCATATCCCCTTTCTCCTCCTCCTATCCATATCCCCTTTCTCCTCCTCCTATCCATATTCCCTTTCTCCTCCTCCTCCTCCTATCCATATTCCCTTTCTTCTCCTCCTCCTATCCATATTCCCTTTCTCCTCCTCCTATCCATATTCCCTTTCTCCTCCTCCTATCCATATCCCCTTTCTCCTCCTCCTATCCATATCCCCGTTCTCCTCCTCCTCCTATCCATATCCCCTTTCTCCTCCTCCTCCTATCCATATCCCGTTTCTTCTCCTCCTCCTCCTCCTATCCATATTCCCTTCTCCTCCTCCTCCTCCTATCCATATCCCCTTTCTCCTCCTCCTCATCCTATCCATATCCCCTTTCTCCTCCTCCTCATCCTATCCATATCCCCTTTCTCCTCCTCATCCTATCCATATCCCCTTTCTCCTCCTCCTCCTATCCATATCCCCTTTCTCCTCCTCCTCCTATCCATATCCCTTTCTCCTCCTCCTCCTATCCATATCCCCTTTCTCCTCCTCCCTATCCATATCCCTTTCTCCTCCTCCTATCCATATCCCCTTTCTCCTCCTCCTATCCATATCCCCTTTCTCCTCCTCCTATCCATATTCCCTTTCTCCTCCTCCTATCCATATCCCTTTCTCCTCCTCCTATCCATATTCCCTTTCTCCTCCTCCTCCTATCCATATCCCCTTTCTCCTCCTCCTATCCATATCCTCTTTCTCCTCCTCCTATCCATATCCCCTTTCTCCTCCTCCTATCCATATCCCCTTTCTCCTCCTCCTATCCATATCCCCTTTCTCCTCCTCCTATCCATATCCCCTTTCTCCTCCTCCTATCCATATCCCTTTTCTCCTCCTCCTATCCATATCCTTTCTCCTCCCCTATCCATATCCCCTTTCTCCTCCTCCTATCCATATCCCCTTTCTCCTCCTCCTATCCATATCCCCTTTCTCCTCCTCCTATCCATATCCCCTTTCTCCTCCTCCTATCCATATCCCCTTTCACCTCCTATCTATATTCCCCCCTTCTCCTCCTCCTCCTCCTATCCATATTCCCTTTCTCCTCCTCCTATCCATATTCCCTTTCTCCTCCTCCTATCCATATCCCCTCCTTCTCCTCCTCCTCCTCCTATCCATATTCCCTTTCTTCTCCTCCTCCTCCTCCTATCCATATCCCCCTCCTTCTCCTCTATCCTCCTCCTCCTCCTCCTATCCATATCCCTTTTCCTCCTCCTATCCATATCCCCTTTCTCCTCCTATCCATATCCCCTTTCTCCTCCTCCTATCCATATCCCTTTCTCCTCCTCCTCCTATCCATATCCCCCTTCTCCTCCTCCTCCTATCCATATCCCCTTTCTCCTCCTCCTCCTATCCATATCCCCTTTCTCCTCCTCCTCCTATCCATATCCCCTTTCTCCTCCTCCTCCTCCTCCTATCCATATTCCCTTTCTCCTCCTCCTATCCATATCCCCTTTCTCCTCCTCCTATCCATATCCCCTTTCTCCTCCTCCTCCTATCCATATTCCCTTTCTTCTCCTCCTCCTCCTCCTATCCATATTCCCTTTCTCCTCCTCCTATCCATATCCCCTTTCTCCTC
The DNA here is from genome assembly GCF_018296145.1 of Oncorhynchus tshawytscha. Classification (NCBI taxonomy): domain Eukaryota; kingdom Metazoa; phylum Chordata; class Actinopteri; order Salmoniformes; family Salmonidae; genus Oncorhynchus; species Oncorhynchus tshawytscha. The sequence goes on along the minus strand of NC_056447.1, from coordinate 54,147,562 downwards.
CTCCTATCCATATTCCCTTTCTCCTCCTCCTATCCATATCCCCTATTATTCCTTCCTCCTCCTCCTATCCATATTCCCTTTCTTCTCCTCCTCCTCCTCCTATCCATATCCCCTTTCTCCTCCTCCTCCTCCTATCCATATTCCCTTTCTCCTCCTCCTATCCATATCCCCTTTCTTCTCCTCCTCCTCCTCCTCCTATCCATATTCCCTTTCTCCTCCTCCTATCCATATCCCCTTTCTCCTCCTCCTATCCATATCCCCTTTCTCCTCCTCCTATCCATATCCCCTTTCTCCTCCTCCTATCCATATCCCCTTTCTTCTCTCCTCCTATCCATATCCCCTTTCTCCTCCTCCTATCCATATCCCCCTTTCTCCTCCTCCTATCCATATCCCCTTTCTCCTCCTCCTCCTATCCATATCCCCTTTCTCCTCCTCCTATCCATATCCCCTTTCTCCTCCTCCTCCTATCCATATCCCCTTTCTCCTCCTCCTCCTCCTCCTATCCATATTCCCTTTCTCCTCCTCCTATCCATATCCCCTTTCTCCTCCTCCTATCCATATCCCTTTTCCTCCTCCTCCTCCTATCCATATTCCCTTTCTCCTCCTCCTATCCATATCCCCTTTCTTCTCCTCCTCCTCCTCCTATCCATATTCCCTTTCTCTCCTCCTATCCATATCCCCTTTCTCCTCCTCCTACCCATATTCCCTTTCTCCTCCTCCTATCCATATCCCCTTTCTCCTCCTCCTCCTCCTATCCATATTCCCTTTCTTCTTTCCTCCTCCTCCTCCTATCCATATCCCCTTTCTCCTCCTCCTCCTCCTATCCATATTCCCTTTCTCCTCCTCCTATCCATATCCCCTTTCTCCTCCTCCTATCCATATCCCCTTTCTCCTCCTCCTATCCATATCCCCTTTCTCCTCCTCCTATCCATATCCCCTTTCTCCTCCTCCTATCCATATTCCCTTTCTCCTCCTCCTATCCATATTCCCTTTCTCCTCCTCCTATCCATATCCCCTTTCTCCTCCTCCTCCTCCTTTCCATATTCCCTCCTCTCCTCCTCCTCCTCCTCCTCCTATCCATATCCCTTTCTCCTCCTCCTATCCATATCCCCTTTCTCCTCCTCCTATCCATATCCCCCTTTCTCCTCCTCCTATCCATATCCCCTTTCTCCTCCTCCTATCCATATCCCCTTTCTCCTCCTCCTATCCATATCCCCTTTCTCCTCCTCCTATCCATATCCCCTTTCTCCTCCTCCTCCTATCCATATCCCCCTTTCCTCCCTCCTCCTATCCATATCCCCCTTTCTCCTCCTCCTCCTATCCATATCCCCTTTCTCCTCCTCCTCCTCCTATCCATATCCCCTTTCTCCTCCTCCTCCTATCCATATCCCCTTTCTCTCCTCCTCCTATCCATATCCCCTTTCTCCTCCTCCTCCTATCCATATCCCCTTTCTCCTCCTCCTCCTCCTCCTATCCATATTCCCTTTCTCCTCCTCCTATCCATATCCCCTTTCTCCTCCTCCTATCCATATCCCCTTTCTCTCTCCTCCTCCTATCCATATTCCCTTTCTCCTCCTCCTATCCATATCCCCTTTCTTCCCCTCCTCCTCCTCCTATCCATATTCCCTTTCTCCTCCTCCTATCCATATCCCCTTTCTTCTCCTCCTCCTCCTATCCATATCCCCTTTCTCCTCCTCCTCCTATCCATATCCCCTTTCTCTCCTCCTCCTATCCATATCCCCTTTCTCCTCCTCCTCCTATCCATATTCCCTTTCTCCTCCTATCCATATCCCCTTTCTTCTCCTCCTCCATATCCCCTTTCTTCTCCTCCTCCTCCTCCTATCCATATCCCCTTTCTCCTCCCCTCCTCCTATCCATATCCCCTTTCTCCTCCTCCTATCCATATCCCCTTTCTCCTCCTCCTATCCATATCCCTTTCTCCTCCTCCTATCCATATCCCCTTTCTCCTCCTCCTCATCCTATCCATATCCCTTTCTCCTCATCCTATCCATATCCCCTTTCTCCTCCCCCTATCCATATCCCCTTTCTCCTCCTCCTATTCATATCCCCTTTCTCCTCCTCCTATCCATATCCCCTTTCTCCTCCTCCTATCCATATCCCCTTTCTCCTCCTCCTATCCATATCCCCTTTCTCCTCCTCATCCATATCCCCTTTCTCCTCCTCCTATCCATATCCCCTTTCTCCTCCTCCTATCCATATCCCCTTTCTCCTCCTCCTCCTCCTATCCATATCCCCTTTCTACTCCTCCTATCCATATCCCCTTTCTACTCCTCCTATCCATATCCCCTTTCTCCTCCTCCTATCCATATCCCCTTTCTCCTCCTCCTATCCATATCCCCTTTCTCCTCCTCCTATCCATATCCCCTTTCTCCTCCTCCTATCCATACCCCCTTTCTCCTCCTCCTATCCATATCCCCTTTCTCCCCCTCCTATCCATATCCCCTTTCTCCTCCTCCTATCCATATCCCCTTTCTCCTCCTCCTATCCATATCCCCTTTCTCCTCCTCCTATCCATATCCCCTTTCTCCTCCTCCCTCATCCTATCCATATCCCCTTTCTCCTCATCCTATCCATATCCCCTTTCTCCTCCCCCTATCCATATCCCCTTTCTCCTCCTCCTATTCATATCCCCTTTCTCCTCCTCCTATCCATATCCCCTTTCTCCTCCTCCTATCCATATCCCCTTTCTCCTCCTCCTATCCATATCCCCTTTCTCCTCCTCCTATCCATATCCCTTTCTCCTCCTCCTATCCATATCCCTTTCTCCTCCTCCTATCCATATCCCCTTTCTCCTCCTCCTCCTCCTATCCATATCCCCTTTCTACTCCTCCTATCCATATCCCCTTTCTACTCCTCCTATCCATATCCCCTTTCTCCTCCTCCTATCCATATCCCCTTTCTCCTCCTCCTATCCATATCCCCTTTCTCCTCCTCCTATCCATATCCCCTTTCTCCTCCTCCTATCCATACCCCCTTTCTCCTCCTCCTATCCATATCCCCTTTCTCCTCCCTCCTATCCATATCCCCTTTCTCCTCCTCCTATCCATATCCCCTTTCTCCTCCTCCTATCCATATCCCCTTTCTCCTCCTCCTATCCATATCCCCTTTCTCCTCCTCCTATCCATATTCCCTTTCTCCTCCTCCTATCCATATTCCCTTTCTCCTCCTCCTATCCATATTCCCTTTCTCCTCCTCCTATCCATATTCCCTTTCTCCTCCTCCTATCCATATTCCCTTTCTCCTCCTCCTATCCATATCCCCTTTCTCCTCCTCCTCCTCCTATCCATATTCCCTTTCTTCTCCTCCTCCATATCCCCTTTCTCCTCCTCCTCCTCCTATCCATATCCCCTTTCTCCTTCTATCCATATCCCCTTTCTTCTCCTCCTCCATATCCCATTTCTTCTCCTCCTCCTCCTCCTATCCATATCCCCTTTCTCCTCCTCCTCCTCCTATCCATATCCCCTTTCTCCTCCTCCTATCCATATCCCATTTCTCCTCCTCCTATCCATATCCCCTTTCTCCTCCTCCTATCCATATCCCCTTTCTCCTCCTCCTATCCATATCCCCTTTCTCCTCCTCCTCCTATCCATATCCCCTTTCTCCTCCTCCTCCTATCCATATCCCCTTTCTCCTCCTCCTCCTATCCATATCCCCTTTCTCCTCCTCCTATCCATATCCCCTTTCTTCTCCTCCTCCATATCCCCTTTCTTCCTCCTCCTCCTATCCATATCCCCTTTCTCCTCCTCCTCCTCCTCCTATCCATATCCCCTTTCTCCTCCTCCTCCTCCGATCCATATCCCTTTCTCCTCCTCCCTCCTCCTATCCATTTTCCCTTTCTCCTCCTCCTATCCATATCCCCTTTCCCTCCTCCTATCCATATCCCCTTTCTCCTCCTCCTATCCAGATCCCCTTTCTCCTCCTCCTATCCAAATCCCCTTTCTCCTCCTCCCTATCCATATCCCCTTTCTCCTCCTCCTCCTCCTATCCATATTCCCTTTCTCCTATCCATATCCCCTTTCTTCTCCTCCTCCATATTCCCTTTCTCCTCCTCCTCCTATCCATATTCCCTTTCTACTCCTCCTATCCATATTCCCTTTCTCCTCCTCCTCCTATCCATATCCCCTTTCTCCTCCTCCTCCTCCTATCCATATTCCCTTTCTCCTCCTATCCATATCCCCTTTCTTCTCCTCCTATCCATATCCCCTTTCTCCTCCTCCTCCTCCTATCCATATCCCCTTTCTCCTCCTCCTCCTCCTATCCATATCCCCTTTCTCCTCCTCCTCTTCCTATCCATATTCCCTTTCTCCTCCTCCTATCCATATCCCCTTTCTCCCCCTCCTATCCATATCCCCTTTCTCCTCCCCTATCCATATCCCCTTTCTCCTCCTCCTATCCATATCCCCTTTCTCCTCCTCCTATCCATATCCCCTTTCTCCTCCTCCTATCCATATCCCCTTTCTCCTCCTCCTCCTATCCATATTCCCTTTCTCCTCCTATCCATATTCCCTTTCTCCTCCTATCCATATCCCCTTTCTTCTCCTCCTCCATATCCCCTTTCTTCTCCTCCTCCATATCCTTTTCTTCTCCTCCTCCTCCGCCTATCCATATCCCCTTTCTCCTCCTCCTCCTCCTATCCATATTCCCTTTCTCCTCCTCCTCCTCCTCCTATCCATATTCCCTTTCTCCTCCTCCTATCCATATTCCCTTTCTCCTCCTCCTATCCATATTCCCTTTCTCCTCCTCCTCCTATCTATATCCCCTTTCTCCTCCTCCTCCTCCTATCCATATCCCCTTTCCTCTCCTCCTCCTATCCATATCCCCTTTCCTCTCCTCCTCCATATCCCCTTTCTTCTCCTCCTCCTCCTCCTATCCATATCCCCTTTCTCCTCCTCCTCCTCCTATCCATATCCCCTTTCTCCTCCTCCTATCCATATCCCTTTCTCCTCCTCCTATCCATATTCCTTTTCTCCTCCTCCTATCCATATCCCCTTTCTCCTCCTCCTATCCATATCCCCTTTCTCCTCCTCCTATCCATATCCCCTTTCTCCTCCTCCTATCCATATCCCCTTTCTCCTCCTCCTATCCATATCCCCTTTTCCTCCTCCTATCCATATCCCCCTTCTCCTCCTCCTATCCATATCCCCCTTCTCCTCCTCCTATCCATATCCCCTTTCTCCTCCTCCTATCCATATCCCCCTTCTCCTCCTCCTATCCATATCCCCCTTCTCCTCCTCCTATCCATATCCCCTTTCTCCTCCTCCTATCCATATCCCCTTTCTCCTCCTCCTATCCATATCCCCCTTCTCCTCCTCCTATCCATATCCCCTTTCTCCTCCTCCTATCCATATCCCCTTTCTCCTCCTCCTATCCATATCCCCTTTCTCCTCCTCCTATCCATATCCCCTTTCTTCTCCTCCTCCTATCCATATCCCCTTTCTCCTCCTCCTCCTATCCATATCCCCTTTCTTCTCCTCCTCCTCCTATCCATATCCCCTTTCTCCTCCTCCTCCTATCCATATCCCCTTTCTTCTCCTCCTATCCATATCCCCTTTCTTCTCCTCCTCCTCCTATCCATATCCCCTTTCTCCTCCTTCTCCTCCTATCCATATTCCCTTTCTCCTCCTCATCCTATCCATATTCCCTTTCTCCTCCTCCTCCTCCTATCCATATCCCCTTTCTCCTCCTCCTCCTCCTATCCATATCCCCTTTCTCCTCCTCCTCCTATCCATATCCCCTTTCTCCTCCTCCTCCTCCTATCCATATCCCCTTTCTCCTCGTCCTATCCATATCCCCTTTCTCCTCGTCCTATCCATATCCCCTTTCTCCTCCTCCTATCCATATCCCCTTTCTCCTCCTCCTCCTCCTCCTCCTATCCATATTCCCTTTCTCCTCCTCTACAGAGCAGCAGGCCCACTGTAACTAACTAGCAGCAGCAGGCCCACTGTAACTAACTAGCAGCAGCAGGCCCACTAACTAACTAGCAGCAGCAGGCCCACTAACTAACTAGCAGCAGCAGGCCCACTGTAACTAACTAGCAGCAGCAGGCCCACTGTAACTAACTAGCAGCAGCAGGCCCACTGTAACTAACTAGCAGCAGCAGGCTCCTCTGACTATTATATTTTCTTTTCGACACAAAGCCTAGACTCTACATGGTGTTGAAAGCGTCTCACAGGGATGCTGGCCCATGTTGACTCTACAAGGTGTTGAAAGCGTCTCACAGGGATGCTGGCCCATGCTGACTCCAACGCTTCCAAAAGTTGGGTCAAGTTGGCTGGATGTCCTTTGGGTGGTGGAACATTCTTGATACACACGGGAAACTGTTGACTTTGGAAAAACCCAGCAGCGTTGCAGTTCTTGACACAAACCGGTGCACCTGGCACCTACTAACATACTCAGTTCAAAGGCACTTGAATCTTTTGTCTTGCCCACTCACCCTCTGAGTGGAGCACAGACACAATCCATGTCTCATTTGTCTCAATACTTAAAAGCTTCTTTACCCTGTCTCCTCCCCTTCATGTTCCCGAGTGGCGCAGTGGTCTAAGGCCCTGCATCTCAGTGCAAGAGGCATCACTACAGTCCCATTTTTAATTGTATTTATTTCATTTCACCTTTATTTAACCAGGTAGGCTAGTTGAGAACAAGTTCTCATTTACAACTTTAACCGGTGCCAAGATAAAGCAAAGCAGTGTGACACAGACAACAACTCAGAGTTACACATGGAGTAAACAATAAACAAGCCAATAACACAATAAACAAGTCAATGACACAGTAGAAAAAAGAAAGTGTATATACAGTGTGTGCAAAAGGCATGAGGAGGTCGGCAATAAATAGGCCATAGGAGTGAATAATTACAATTTAGTAGATTAACACTGGAGTGATAAATGAGCAGATGATGATGTGCAAGTAGAGGTACTGGTGTGCAAAAGAGCAGAAAATTAAATAAAATAAAAACGGTATGGGGATGAGGTAGGTAGATTGGGTGGGCTATTTACAGATGGACTATGTACAGCTGCAGCGATCCGTTAGCTGCTCAGATAGCAGATGTTTAAAGTTGGTGAGGGAGATAAGTCTCCAACTTCAGTGATTTTTGCAATTCGTTCCAGTCACTGGCAGTAGAAGACTGGAAGGAAAGGCGGCTTTAGGGATGATCAGTGAGATACACCTGCTGGAGCGCGTGCTACGGGTGGGTGTTGTTATCGTGATCAGTGAGCTGAGATAAGGCAGAGCTTTACCTAGAATAGACTTATAGAAGACCTGGAGCCAGTGGGTCTGGTGACGAATATGTAGCGAGGGCCAGCCGACTAGAGCATACAGGTCGCAGTGGTGGGTGGTATATGGGGTTTTAGTAACAAAACGGATGGCACTGTGATAAACTGCATCCAGTTTGCTGAGTAGAGTATTGGAAGCTATTTTGTAGATGACATCGCCGAAGTCGTGGATCGGTAGGATAGTCAGTTTTACTAGGGTGAGTTTGGTGGCATGAGTGAAGGAGGCTTTGTTGCGAAATAGAAAGCCGATTCTAAATCTGATTTTGGATTGGAGATGTTTAATATGAGTCTGGAAGGAGAGTTTACAGTCTAACCGACACCTAGATATTTATAGTTGTCCACATATTCTTGGTCGGAACTGTCCAGGGTGGTGATGCTAATCGGGCGGGTGCCAGCCGTTGAGAAATGCTTATTGAAATTTTAGATTATCATGGATTTATCAGTGGTGACCGTGTTACCTAGCCTCAGTGCAGTGGGCAGCTGGGAGGAGGTGCTCTTGTTCTCCATGGACTTTACAGTGTCCCAAAACGTTTTTGAGTTAGAGCTACAGGATGCAAATTTCTGCATGTAAAAGCTAGCCTTTGCTTTCCTGACTGACTGCGTGTATTGGTTCCTGACTTCCCTGAACAGTTGCATATCGCGGGGACTATTCGATGCTATTGCAGTCCGCCACAGGATGTTTTTGTGCTGGTCAAGGGCAGTCAGGTCTGGAGTGAACCAAGGGCTATATCTGTTCTTAGTTCTGCATTTTTTGAACAGGGCATGCTTATTTAAGATGGTGAGGAAATTACTTTTAAAGAATGACCAGTTATCCTCGACTGACGGGATGAGGTCAATATCCTTCCAGGATACCCGGGCCAGGTCGATTAGAAAGGCCTGCTCGCAGAAGTGTTTTAGGGAGCGTTTGACAGTGATGAGGGGTGGTCGTTTGACCGCGGACCCATAGCAGATACAGGCAATGAGGCAGTGATCGCTGAGATCCTGATTGAAAACAGCGGAGGTGTATTTGGAGGGCAAGTTGGTCAGGATAATGTCATTTAGGGTGCCCATGTTTACGGATTCAGGGTTGTACCTGGTGGGTTCCTTGATGATTTGTGTGAGATTGAGGGCATCTAGCTTAGATTGTAGGACTGCCGGGGTGTTAAGCATATCCCACTTTAGGTCACCAAACAGAACGAACTATGAAGCTAGATAGGGGGTGATCAATTCACAAATGGTGTCCAGGGCACAGCTGGGAGCGTAGGGGGTCGATAGCAGGCGGCAACAGTGAGAGACTTATTTCTGGAGTTCAAACTGTTTGGGTATAGACCTCATCAATTAATGCACCGGTACTTCAATCTAAATGACAACAACAAAAAATCAGCATCAAAATCCATCAGTTTAAACTAGATACAGTTGAAGTCGGAAGTTTACATACACCTTAGCCAAATACATTTAAGCTACGTTTTTAAAAATTCCTGACATTTAATCCTAGTAAATATTCCCTGCCTTAGGTCAGTTAGGATCACCACTTCATTTTAAGAATGTGAAATGTCAGAATAATAGTAGAGATTTATTTCAGCTTGTATTTCTTTCATCACATTCCCAGTGGGTCAGAAGTTTACATACACTCAATTAGTATTTGGTAGCATTGCCTTTCAATTGTTTAACTTGGGTCAAACGTGCACCAGTCCCTCCTGCAGCAAAGCACCCCCACAACATGATGCTGCCACCCCCACGCTTCACGGTTGGGATGGTGTTCTTCGGCTTGCAAGCATCCCCCTTTTTCCTCCAAACATAACGATGGTCATTACGGCCAAACAGTTCTATTTTTGTTTCATTTACTGCGTTTCTTTTTTGAGAGGTATGATGGCTGTGTGGTCCCATGGTGTTTATACTTGCGTACAATTGTTTGTACAGATGAACGTGGTACCTTCAGGCGTTTGGAAATTGCTCCCAAGGATGAACCAGACTTGTGGAGGTCTACAATTTTTTTTCTGAGGTCTGGGCTGATTTCTTTTGATTTTCCCATAATGTCAAGCAAAGAGGCACTGAGTTTGAAGGTAGGCCTTGAAATACATCCACAGGTACCCCTCCAATTGACTCAAATGATGTCAATTAGCCTATCAAAAGCTTCTAAAGCCATGACATCGTTTTCTGGAACTTTCCAAGCTATTTAAAGGCACAGACAACTTAGTGTATGTAAACCTCTGACCCAATAGAATTGTGAAATAATCTGTCTGTAAACAAGTGTTGAAAAAATTACTCGTCATCCACAAAGTAGATGTCCTAACCGACTTGCCACATCTATAGTTTGTTAACAAGAAATTTGTGGAGTGGTTGAAAAACAACTTTTAATGACTCCAACCTGAGTGTAAACTTCCGACTTCAACTGTATATATTTTTTTTACACCTAAATTTCCAAATCAATTATATATGTCAGCTTAGCACCCCCCGTCCCCCAATGTCTTAGACTCTAAAGAATTAAACACTTCCCCAAAACATGTGTAAAGAACTTAAATTGTGCCTTCCTGTATTATACTAAACATTTTACTATTTTCTGAGCCGTTTACTTTGTTTCTATTCTTATATTTTATTATTATATTTTTTATTTCTTATTGTTTTTGATTTGTCCTGAAGGAACGTGCAAGTAAGCATTTCATTGGACGGTGTTTAACATGTTCCTGGCACGTAGGACTAATAAAACTTAGAGATTGAATCTCTCTCCTCGGGTCCCTCTCAGAAGGTATTGGCCAAATGACTGAAAACAGGATCACTGTAACGGTTCGCTTCTTCCTCTAAAGAAGAGGTGGTAGTAGGGATCGGACCAAGACGCAGCGTAGTTATCATTCATGGTTCTTTTAATAACACAAACTATACATGAAATAGACTACAAAACAAGAAACATGAAAACCCGAAACAGTCCCGTGTGGTACAGACACTGACACAGGAGACAACCACCCACAAAACCCAACACAAAACAGGGAGACAATGACTAACACCTGCCTCTGATTGAGAACCATAATCAGGCCAAACATAGAAATAGACAAACTAGACACACAACAGAATGACCACCCAGCTCACGTCCTGACCAACACTAAAACAAGGGAAAACACACAAGAACGATGGTCAGAACGTGACAATCACTGTGTGTATACAATTTCCATTTTCTATAGGTTATATTAATAGAGTGGTGTGCAGCTGTTCCACCATGTTAGGGGTCTTGAGAATGTTTCTATTGGAGGAGAGATGGTGTGCAGCTGTTCCACCATGTTAGGGGTCTTGGGAATGTTTCTATTGGAGGAGAGATGGTGTGCAGCTGTTCCACCATGTTAGGGGTCTTGGGAATGTTTCTGTAGTATTTTCCCGTTTTACTGGATGGAGACAGAGGGAGAGAGGCGGGAAAGTTAGGAGGAGAGATGGTGTGCGGTGTGGGTTGGATTCTAACCCAATCCAACATCAGCATGTAGGCAGCTACTTTAACCCACTAGACCACCTCGTCTCAGCCCACACTGAATGCTCTCTCTATAATATCAGAGACACGCTGTTAGCAGTTCACCATAGTGACAAGAAACACAAGAGTTCATCATCGGAGCGGCTCGTCAAAGCACAGCTTGGTGTGTATATTTTAATAGAAGACCTTGGCCTTGGTTAGGGAGCTCTATTACAGATTAATGCCAAAACACAGTGTGAAGATAGGCTGTGATAAGAAGTGTAGGTCGTAGAAAGATCACAATAAGTTGGAAACGCGACGTACTAGATCCATACTACAGGTTGAATTTGGGTTCAATGTCAAATTGCTGCATAATCAGTTTAGCTTATCAGGTTTTTGTTTTTTTCTTCAGTTTACACTTAGTCTACACAGTTTACACTTAGCCTAAACAACATCTTAGTGAGGTAAACACGTGATATATTATATCCATCTTACAGGTTGAATTTTAGTTCGATGTCAAGTCAGTGTGTTTAATTTGAAGCTTTCATTTTGTTTCTCTGTATACAGACTAAATACATGGAAATGTTTATGCAGCTAATCCTGCTATGCCGAAAAACTCCCCCTGAGGGTGTGAACTGCTGTCTTAAAGGGCACTAGAACTCACTGAAACCTGCTTGTTTCCACGGAAACGTCTATTTAAAGAGACGGTTTAGAAACATAGCGAATAGGGTGCCATTTGGGACGAAGCTCTGAACTGTCTCTTTAAATGGACGTTTCCGTGGAAACCACCAGAGGAACTTTTTCTCAAGTTCCAATGGAAGGAGACTTGCATGGAAACATGCCACGGTACAAGACAGAGCAGAACACATGCTGACTACATAAACCACTAGAGATTCCACACAGATGAGTGTGCATCTGCTTCTGAAGCTCTGCAACACAGATGTGCACTCTGAGAATAGTTAACTAATCTAAATGCTTTGAAAACGTCCTCCTTTTTAGAATTTAACGAGCTGTGAAAGGAAGTCTGCGTCCTTACAAGTTTCAGTGTTTTGTTTGCTACGTTTTCTGTCACCAACAACCTTTGTCAAACCTTTGTGATCTCTGTCGGTCCACTGCAGCTCTTACTTCACATGCTTTGAGGCCTACAGTACAGTTCACAAGTGTTCCGAACAAGTGTTCCGAACAAGTGTTCCGAACAAGTGTTCCGAACAAGTGTTCCGAACAAGTGTTCCGAACAAGTGTTCCGAACAAGTGTTCCGAACAAGTGTTCCGAACAAGTGTTCCGAACAAGTGTTCCGAACAAGTGTTCCGAACAAGTGTTCCGAACAAGTGTTCCGAACAAGTGTTCCGAACAAGTGTTCCTCTCTCGCCACCGTGGGTCTGTGTTTTGTGGTGAGAGGCTGCTGTCGGCTGATGCCTAGCGCTGTAGGACACGTGTAGCTTACATCTATGTTCTCTGTGTGACATTTCTTTCACACAAACCCTGTAGCTAGCCTTTCTGTAACTAGCCTTTCTGTAACTAGCCTTTCTGTAACTAGCCTTTCTGTAGCTGGCCTTTCTGTAACTGGCCTTTCTGTAACTAGCCTTTCTGTAGCTAGCCTTTCTGTAGCTAGCCTTTCTGTAGCTAGCCTTTCTGTTGCTAGCCTTTCTGTAACTAGCCTTTCTGTAACTGGCCTTTCTGTAACTGGCCTTTCTGTAACTGGCCTTTCTGTAGCTAGCCTTTCTGTAGCTAGCCTTTCTGTTGCTAGCCTTTCTGTTGCTAGCCTTTCTGTAGCTGGCCTTTCTGTAGCTGGCCTTTCTGTAGCTAGCCTTTCTGTTGCTAGCCTTTCTGTAGCTAGCCTTTCATGTGTACACATTATGATTTGTCAACCCCGATACCGATTATTGGAGGACCAAGAAAAGCCGATACCGATTAATCGGACGGTTTTTATGTATATATTTGTAATAATGACAATTACAACAATACTGAATGAACACTTTTATATTAACTTAATATAATACGTAAATAAAATCAATTTAGTCTCAAATCAATAATGAAACATGTTCAATTTGGTTTAAATAATGCAAAAACAAAGAGTTGGTGAAGAAAGTAAAAGTGCAATATGTGCCATGTAAATAAGCTAACGTTTAAGTTCCTTGCTCAGAACATGAGAACATATGAAAGCTGGTGGTTCCTTTTAACATGAGTCTTCAATATTCCCAGGTAAGAAGTTTTAGGTTGTAGTTATTATAGGACTATTTCTCTCTCTACCATTTGTATTTCATTAACCTTTGACTATTGGATGTTCTTATAGGCACTTTAGTATTGCAGGCCTAATCTCGGGAGTTGATAGGCTTGAAGTCAATGCTTGAAGCACAGCGAAGAGCTGCTGGCAAACGCAGTAAAGTGCTGTTTGAATGAATGCTTACGAGCCTGCTGCTGCCTACCACAGCTCAACTTTCCTAACTTTCCTTACTGCGATACAAAAATCAATCAAATGTATTTATAAAGCCCTTCTTACATCAGATGATATCTCAAAGTGCTGTACAGAAACCCAGCCTAAAACCCCAAACAGCAAGCAATGCAGGTGTAGAAGCACAGTGGCTAGGAAAAACTCCCTAGAAAGGCCAAAACCTAGGAAGAAACCTAGAGAGGAACCAGGCTCTGAGGGGTGGCCAGTCCTCTTCTGGCTGTGCCGGATGGAGATTATAACAGAACAGACCTATATAGAACCAGGTCATCTAGGTTATATGTGTGGGTATAGAACCAGGTCATCTAGGTTATATGTGTATGTATATAGACCTATATAGAACCAGGCAAAGAGTGGCTACTTTGAAGAATCTCAAACATAAAATATATTTTCATTTGTTTAACACTTTTTTTGGGGGGGGTTACTACATAATTCCATATGTGTTATTTCATAGTTGTGATGTCTTCATTATTATTCTACAATGTAGAAAATAGTTTTAAAAACAACAACAAAACCTTGAATGACTAGGTGTGTCCTAATCTTTTGACAGGTACAGTACATACTCTCAACATTAATTTGGTTTTATTACATTGCCATACTGTGTGTGGTTTCACTGCGATTGTTCAGCGTCCCTTGTTGTAATCTATACGAGCCTGGTTTATGAGATGGCAAGAATATTGTAGTTGAATGTCTTTAGGTTGATCGTTATGCACTGTGAATCAATGCTTTGAAGTGGTTACGTTAGGTCTGTGGGACAATGTGTCTGGCTGTGTTTTGTCTGTGGGGCAATGTGTCTGGCTGTGTTTTGTCTGTGGGGCAATGTGTCTGGCTGTGTTTTGTCTGTGGGGCAATGTGTCTGGCTGTGTTTTGTCTGGTGGGCAATGTGTCTGGCTGTGTTTTGTCTGTGGGGCAATGTGTCTGGAGGTGTTTTGTCTGTGGGGCAATGTGTCTGGTGGTGTTTTGTCTGGTGGGCAATGTGTCTGGCTGTGTTTTGTCTGTGGGGCAATGTGTCTGGCTGTGTTTTGTCTGTGGGGCAATGTGTCTGGCTGTGTTTTGTCTGTGGGGCAATGTGTCTGGCTGTGTTTTGTCTGGTGGGCAATGTGTCTGGCTGTGTTTTGTCTGTGGGGCAATGTGTCTGGAGGTGTTTTGTCTGTGGGGCAATGTGTCTGGTGGTGTTTTGTCTGTGGGACAATGTGTCTGGTGGTGTTTTGTCTGTGGGGCAATGTGTCTGGCTGATTTGACACCATTAGGATTCTTTATTATAAGTATTATTCATGAGTCAGGGTTAGGTAAGGTAAGGGTTATTATATTATAGCTGGCCTCTCTGGTTCTCCTGACCTCAGACCCCGAGTGAGTTGGAGCCGTGTCCCAGCCCCAGAGCTCTGTGCCAGGCTTCATTCCAGACAGAGAAACGGCACATCTCTGGTTCTCCTGACCTCAGACCCAGAGTGAGTTGGAGCCATGTCCCAGCCCCAGAGCTCTGTGCCAGGCTTCATTCCAGACCGAGAAACGGCCTCTCTGGAGCTTACCCTCAGCCAAGGGAATCTATCCATCTTACCCCCCCCCCCATCTCCTCTCCATTCCTCTGCTCCAGCCTTGCTCTCTCTGATGGGCTGTTATAACTCTGGTAGAGAACATTGCTTGAATTTCTTTTTTTGGGGGGGGCTTGCTCGGCTTGCTCCATTGCGGATCTCATTGCTTGACTCGACTTGTTACTACTACTACTACTACATTAACGGATTACATGGTACCTGACCTGCCACATGTATATTTGTACATGTGTATATTTCACTGCATAGGGTTGACCAGGTCATTTAAACGGGCTAGAATGAGTCACTCGTAAGATATCGGGAAACCATTCTGTATAGTTTAGGATGATGCTGTAGCCTGGTTTCAGTGAGTGATGCTGTAGCCTGGTTTCAGTGAGTGATGTTGTAGCCTGGTTTCAGTGAGTGATGTTGTAGCCTGGTTTCAGTGAGTGATGTTGTAGCCTGGTTTCAGTGAGTGATGTTGTAGCCTGGTTTCAGTGAGTGATGTTGTAGCCTGGTTTCAGTGAGTGATGTTGTAGCCTGGTTTCAGTGAGTGAT
This sequence comes from Oncorhynchus tshawytscha, assembly GCF_018296145.1. NCBI lineage: Eukaryota > Metazoa > Chordata > Actinopteri > Salmoniformes > Salmonidae > Oncorhynchus > Oncorhynchus tshawytscha. The sequence goes on along the minus strand of NC_056447.1, from coordinate 54,132,324 downwards.
GTTGTAGCCTGGTTTCAGTGAGTGATGTTGTAGCCTGGTTTCAGTGAGTGATGTTGTAGCCTGGTTTCAGTGAGTGATGTTGTAGCCTGGTTTCAGTGAGTGATGTTGTAGCCTGGTTTCAGTGAGTGATGTTGTAGCCTGGTTTCAGTGAGTGATGTTGTAGCCTGGTTTCAGTGAGTGATGTTGTAGCCTGGTTTCAGTGAGTGATGTTGTAGCCTGGTTTCAGTGAAAGTGGTGTTGTAGCCTGGTTTCATGGTTATGGGTGGTGTTGTAGCCTGGTTTCAGTGAGTGATGTTGTAGCCTGGTTTCAGTGAGTGATGTTGTAGCCTGGTTTCAGTGAGTGATGTTGTAGCCTGGTTTCAGTGAGTGATGTTGTAGCCTGGTTTCAGTGAGTGATGTTGTAGGGTGAATGTTAACCTGTTTATGTACATCTTCTCTACAGAGGAGTCCTCCACCACTCTGAAAGTGGCGTCCTATATTCTGATCACTGTGGGTTCTCTCTCCATGGTTATGGGCTTCCTGGGCTGTATAGGAGCCATCTACGAGATACGCTGCCTGCTGGGCCTGGTGAGTAAACACACATCCACACTGCTAAAACACTCAACCTAAAGCTCCCTCCCCCCACCTACCCCCTCCCCACAACCCCCTGCTGTCAAAGAGGCTTGTTCCTGCACCACAACGCTGTGAAGGTTGAGCAGGATGTAGAGTCTGTTTTGATGTTATGTCACGAGGCTCTAAGTTGCTGCAGTAATTCTCTCTGATTTGTAGCTAAGATATTCCACATTCAACTGGTGTTGAAAAGGACCCGGCTAGGTTCTTCCTCAGCGTTAGAACTAGACTACAGGCTCATGCTGCTGTTTGGTCCAATGAGGTTGGATTCTTAGTATAACACCATCTTCCTGTTTGACTACGTATGTCGTCAACAACAGCCGTGTGGATTATTAATGTGAGGGGGTTAAAATAGAGAGGGGTGGGGGAGGTTAAAATGAGAGAGGGTGGGGAGGTTAAAATAGAGAGGAGGGTGAGGAGGTTAAAATAGAGGGGAGGTTAAATGGGGAGGTTAAAATAGAGAGGGGTGGGGAGGTTAAAATAGAGAGGGGTGAGGGGGTTAAAATAGAGGGGTGGGGAGGTTAAAATAGAGAGAGGGGTGAGGGGTGGGGGTTAAAATAGAGAGGGGTGAGGGGTTAAAATAGAGAGGGGTGAGGGGGTTAAAATAGAGAGGGGTGAGGGGTTAAAAAAATGAGGAGAGAGAGGGGTGAGGGGGTTAAAATAGGTTTGGGGTGAGGGGGTTAAAATAGAGAGGGTTGAGGGTGGGGGTTAAAATAGAGAGGGGTGAGGAGGTTAAATAGAGAGGGGTGAGGAGGTTCCATAGAGAGGGGTGAGGAGGTTAAAAACATGGTGAGGGGTGGGGTTAAATAGAGAGGGGTGAGGAGGTTACATAGAGAGGGGTGAGGAGGTTAAAATAGAGGGGTGAGGAGGTTAACATGGTGGTGGGGTTACATGAGAGAGGGGTGAGGGGGTGAGGAGGTTACATAGAGAGAGGGGTGAGGAGGTTACATAGAGAGGGGTGAGGAGGTTACATAGAGAGGGGTGAGGAGGTTACATAGAGAGGGGTGAGGAGATTAAATAGAGTGAGGAGGGGGTGAGGAGGTTAAAATAGAGAGGGGTGAGGAGGTTAAATAGAGAGGGGTGAGGAGGTTAAAATAGAGAGGGGTGAGGAGGTTAAAATAGAGTGGGGTGAGGAGGTTAAAATAGAGAGGGGTGAGGAGGTTAAATAGAGAGGGGTGAGGAGGTTAAAATAGAGAGGGGTGAGGAGGTTAAAATAGAGAGGGGTGGGGTGAGGAGGTTAAAATAGAGGGGTGAGGAGGTTAAAATAGAGAGGGGTGAGGAGGTTAAAAAATAGAGAGGGGTGAGGAGGTTAAAATAGAGGGGTGAGGAGGTTAAAATAGAGGGGTGAGGAGGTTAAAATAGAGGGGTGAGGAGGTTAAAATAGAGGGGTGAGGAGGTTAAAATGAGGAGTTAAAATAGAGGGTGAGGAGGTTAAAATAGAGAGGGGTGAGGAGGTTAAAATAGAGAGGGGTGAGGAGGTTAAAATGAGGAGAGGGGTGAGGAGGTTAAAATAGAGAGGGGTGAGGAGGTTAAAATAGAGGGGTGAGGAGGTTAAAATAGAGAGGGGTGAGGAGGTTAAAATAGAGGGGTGAGGAGGGAGGTTAAAATAGAGAGGGGTGAGGAGGTTAAAATAGAGAGGGGTGAGGAGGTTAAAATAGAGGGGTGAGGAGGTTAAAAGGTTACAGAGAGGGGTGAGGAGGTTAAAATAGAGAGGGGTGAGGAGGTTACATAGAGAGGGGTGAGGAGGTTACATAGAGGGGGTGAGGAGGTTTACATAGAGAGGGGTGAGGAGGTTACATAGAGAGGGGTGAGGAGGTTACATAGAGAGGGGTGAGGGGTTAAATAGAGAGGGGTGAGGGGTTAAATAGAGAGGGGTGAGGAGGTTAAATAGAGGTTAAATAGGGGTGAGGAGGTTAAATAGAGGGGTGAGAGGGGGGGTTACATAGAGAGGGGTGAGGGGGTTACATAGAGAGGGGTGAGGGGGTTACATAGAGAGGGGTGAGGAGAATACTCTAAAACCTGAACACAGAATACTCTACCAAAACCTAAACACAGAATTAGTTGAATCAGAGAAGTTCAATGTTCTTTAGTCTGATATCCTCTGTAGAACCTTTTGTTGGCTGTGTTCATGCTAACTAACCTCTAAACTGCACTTTCCCATTGTGCTGTCTGTCCGTCCCCAGTACTTCACCTGCCTCCTGCTCATCCTCATCGCCCAGGTTACGGCTGGCGTGCTCATCTACTTCCAGAGAGACAGAGTGAGTTCTACCTCCTTCTCTCCTCTCCCCCCTCTCTACTTCATCTACATTCCTTCCAGAGAGACAGAGTGAGTTCTACCTCCTCCCCCCCTCTATTTCATATACATTCCTTCCAGAGAGACAGAGTGAGTTCTACCTCCTTCTCTGAGGAGGTTAAATAGAGAGGGGTGAGGAGGTTCTCCCCCTCTCTACTTCATCTACATTCCTTCCAGAGAGACAGAGTGAGTTCTACCTCCTCCCCCTCTATTTCATATACATTCCTTCCAGAGAGACAGAGTGAGTTCTAAAACCTGAACCAGAATACCCCCCCTATTTCATCACATTCCTTCCAGAGAGACAGATGTTCTTGAGTTCTACCTAGAACCTTCTCCCCCTCTATTTCATCTACATTCCTTCCAGAGAGACAGAGTGAGTTCTACCTCCTCCCCCTCTATTTCATATACATTCCTTCCAGAGAGACAGAGTGAGTTCTACCTCCTTCTCTCCTCTCCCCCTCTCTACTTCATCTACATTCCTTCCAGAGAGACAGAGTGAGTTCTACCTCCTCCCCCTCTATTTCATATACATTCCTTCCAGAGAGACAGAGTGAGTTCTACCTCCTTCTCCTCTCCCCCCTCTATTTCATCTACATTCCTTCCAGAGAGACAGTGAGTTCTACCTCCCCCTCTATTTCCCATTCTTATTTCATCTACATTACATTGCTTCCAGAGAGACAGAGTGAGTTCTATCTCCTCCGCCTCCCTTCTCCTCCCTCCTCCTCCTCCGCCTCCTCCCTCCTCCTCCTTCTCCCATTTCCGTTCTTTCCTATCCACTCTCTCCCTTCTCTCCTTTTTGTCCCACACTCTCCTCTGCCTGCCCCCACCCTCCCCACTCTCCCTCACCCCCCTTTCTTGGCCTCTCACCACAGCTGGGACATACCCACCCTTCCCTTCCTAGACAGCTGTCTGACTGAGACCTGCTGGGAATCCCCATGCCCTGTGATGGAACCATAGAAAAGTAGTCAGTCAGCCAGTCAGCCAGCCAGCCAGCCTGTCAGTCAGCCAGTCAGCCAGTCAGTCAGCCAGTCAGCCAGTCAGTCAGCCAGCCAGCCAGTCAGCCAGCCTGTCAGCCAGCCAGTCAGCTAGCCAGCCTGTCAGCCAGCCAGCCAGCCTGTCAGCCAGCCAGCCAGCCAGCTAGTCCGCCAGCCAGCCAGCCTGTCAGAAGTGTTTTCCAGTAGCGCTGGCGATTCGGCTACACTCATTCTTCCCTGTCTCTTCCCCAGCTGCAACAGGAGATGTCCACCATCGTCAAGGGGATGCTGGTCAACTACACTGGTCAGAACAGGACCACAGAACATTCCTGGGACTATGTGCAGAGGACGGTAAGTAGCTGAACCTGCCTTAGTTTCGGCTTGAGCAAGGTTTATATTTTTAGTTCAGTAATATCACTGTGCTTTTAACTGTCTAAAAACACAAGCAGTCTCATAGCGTTGTTTATTTTTTTATTTTTTTATTTTTTGTTGTTGATTTTGACCCCTATTTCATGGTATCCAATTGTTAGTAGCTACTATCTTGTCTCATCGCTACAACTCCCATACGGGCTCGGGAGAGACGAAGGTCGAAAGCCATGCGTCCTCCGAAACACAAGCCGCACTTCTTAACACAGCGCTCATCCAACCCGGAAGCCAGCCGCACCAATGTGTCGGAGGAAACACCGTGCACCTGGCGACCTGGTTAGCGCGCACTGTGCCCGGCCCGCCACAGGAGTCGCTAGTGCGCGATGAGACAAGGATATCCCTACCGGCCCACCCCTCCCTAACACGGACGACGCTAGGCCAATTGTGTGTCGCCCCATGGACCTCCCGGTCGCGGCCGGCTGCGACAGAGCCTGGGCGCGAACCCAGAGTCTCTGGTGGCACAGCTCTAGCTAGCAGTGCCCTCATAGCGCTGTTTGTCCCACGGTTTCCATTGGAACTTCCCTTGATTATTTGTTGTTCTTCTGGCTCCCCTGCCAAGCCTCAACACGGTCTATTTCAGCAAACAATTAGTCTGTTTCATATGAATCATGCTTTCTCTCCCTCTTTCTCTTTCTCACTCTCTTTCTCTCTCTCCCTCTTTCTCTCCCTCTTTCTCTCCCTCTTTCTCCCTCTTTCTCCCTCTTTCTCTCTCTTTCTCTCCCTCTTTCTCCCTCTTTCTCTCCCTCTTTCTCTCCCTCTTTCTCTCTCTTTCTCTCTCTCTTTCTCTCCCTCTTTCTCTCCCTCTTTCTCTCCCTCTTTCTCTCTCTTTCTCTCCCTCTTTCTTTCTCTTTCTCTCCCTCTTTCTCTTTCTCTTTCTCTTTCTCTTTCTCTTTCTCTCCCTCTCTTTCTCTCCCTCTCCCTCTCCCTCCTCTTTCTCTCCCTCTCTTTCTCTCCTTCTCCCTCTCTCTTTCTCTCCCTCTCCCTGTTTCTCTTTCTCTCCCTGTTTCTCTTTCTCTTTGTCTCCCTCTTTCTCTTTCTCTCCCTCTCCCTGTTTCTCTTTCTCTCCCTGTTTCTCTTTCTCTTTCTCTCCCTCTTTCTCTTTCTCTCCCTCTTTCTCTTTCTCTCCCTCTTTCTCTTTCTCTCCCTCTTTCTCTCTCTTTCTCTCTCTCCCTCTTTCTCTCTCTTTCTCTCCCTCTTTCTCTCTCTTTCTCTCCCTCTTTCTCTCTTTCTCTCCCTCTTTATCTTCCTCTCCCTCCTCTTTCTCTCCTTCTTTCTCTCTCTTTCTCTCCCTCTCCCTCTTTCTCTCTCTTTATCTTCCTCTCCCTCCTTTCTCCCTCTTTATCTTCCTCTCCCTCCTCTTTCTCTCCCTCTTTCTCTCTTTCTCTCCCTCCTCTTTCTCTCCCTCTTTATCTTCCTCTCCCTCCTCTTTCTCTCCCTCTTTATCTTCCTCTCCCTCCTCTTTCTCTCTCTCCCTCTTTCTCTCCTTCTTTCTCTTGTTCTTTCTTTCTGCCAATTCCTCCAGATGAAGTGTTGTGGCTGGGTGTCTCCAGGTAACTGGTTGGAGAACGTGTGGATCAAGAACAGTTCTGTCTCGTTGTACCCCTGCTCCTGTCGGAATGAAACCCTGCCTGGGACAGACATGAATGAGACTGGGCTCTGTGAACACTTGTCTGCTGACCGGCCAGTATACCAAACGGTATGTGGGAGGGAGGGAGGGAGGGAGGGAGGGAGGGAGGAGGGAGGGAGGGAGGGAGGGAGTCTGAGCTCTACTGATCCACCTATTTATGAAATGGTACAAAGAGGGGAGAGGGGAGAGAAAGGGAGGGACAGACATTAAGGAGACTAGGCTATGTGTCTGCAGACCTGCCAGTCTATGAAATTGTATGAGGGAGGGAGGGAGGGAGGGAGGGAAAAGGGAGGGAGGGTTGGAGGGAGGGAGGGAGAAAAAAAGAGAGTTGGAGAGAGAGATAGAGGGGGAGAGAGAGAGAGGGGGAGAGAGAGATAGAGGGGGAGAGAGATATGTTAAGGAGACTGGGCTGTGTGAACACCTCTCCACCGACATGCCTGTAAACTAAACCGAGGACAGTAAGTGTCATTTGGGTTATAAATGGGCAGGGCGGTGGACAGCTGTATTGGGTTTAGAACCAGAGCTATCTCAGTGGGCAAAAGGTGTCACATGACATCTTAATGATGTCATTTTCTGGTTGTAATGACTTGTTGCTGCCTATCTTGGCCAGGACGCTCTTGAAAAAGAGATTTTAAATCTCAATGAGCCTTTCCTGGTTAAATAATAATAACAGCACCAGTTCAGGGTTACAACAGCACCAGTTCAGGGTTACACCAGTTCAGGGTTACAACTGCACCAGTTCAGGGTTACAACTGCACCAGTTCAGGGTTACACCAGTTCAGGGTTACAACTGCACCAGTTCAGGGTTACAACTGCACCAGTTCAGGGTTACAACTGCACCAGTTCAGGGTTACAACAGCACCAGTTCAGGGTTACAACAGCACCAGTTCAGGGTTACAACAGCACCAGTTCAGGGTTACAACTGCACCAGTTCAGGGTTACAACTGCACCAGTTCAGGGTTACAACTGCACCAGTTCAGGGTTATAACAGCACCAGTTCAGTGTTATAACAGTTCAGGGTTATAACAGCACCAGTTCAGGGTTATAACAGTTCAGGGTTATAACAGCACCAGTTCAGGGTTATAACAGCACCAGTTCAGGGTTATAACAGCACCAGTTCAGGGTTATAACAGCACCAGTTCAGGGTTATAACAGTTCAGGGTTATAACAGTTCAGGGTTATAACAGCACCAGTTCAGGGTTATAACAGTTCAGGGTTATAACAGCACCAGTTCAGGGTTACTACAGTACTGAATCCCTCTGCAGTGCTACTGTATGTTGCCAGCTGCTCCCTGTCTCCCGACTGCAGACCCTGTGTTTGTATTGAGTAAAAACCTTAATTCACACAG
>NC_056447.1:54067547-54120047 GCF_018296145.1 Oncorhynchus tshawytscha | reverse complement strand
GAGTGTTGTCCAGGAGGATTACACCAAAGTTCCCAAGTACTGACTATGAAGACCAGCAAAAGTCATGCACACCGACACACAGACACACACACACACACATGCATAGCATAGACACACTCTCACAGTGAAACACAGAAACAAACAACTGTCTGATACCATTCACCCTCTCCTAGCCTGGTAACTGACCCAGTCTGATACCATTCACCCTCTCCTAGCCTGGTAACTGACCCAGTCTGTCACCCCTGTCTGAAACCATTCACACATCGCTGTTGTCTTCATTATTTTTTAAAGCCATTATGATGCCAGGTTTTATGCCCTTCAGTATTCAAACAAACACCTGTATGTCCTTCTGTTCTATCCTTGAAGCGCTTACCGTGGTATTTAGTTAGCTCAGTCTTTGTAAGAGCACTTTAGTGACGTTTTGAGAGAGAGAGAGAGAGAGAGAGAGAGAGAGAGAGAGAGAGAGAGAGAGAGAGAGAGAGGGGAGAGAGAGAGAGAGATCCCCCTTTCCATTATGATCAACTCATTATAATCTTAAAGGAAAAACTGATCCAAGATCAGCACCCCTACTATGAATATGGGCCCTGGGGAGGAGGAGATAGAGGGGAGATAGGAGAGAGGGGAGGAGCTAGAGATAGAGAGGGGAGGAGCTAGAGATGGAGAGAGAGGGGAGGAGCTAGAGATGGAGAGAGAGGGGAGGAGCTAGAGATGGAAAGACAGAGGGGAGGAGCTAGAGATAGGAAAAAGTGGAGGAGTTAGAGATGGAGAGAGAGAGGGGAGGCTGATGAACCATGGTTTTTGGGGTGGAGAGGCCTGCCCTACCCAGAGCTAGACTGCTGGGGTCTCTCATCAGTCTCTCCACTGAGGCTCTGAGAACCACTCAGCTCCACCTCTCTTTCTCTCCCTTACTCCATCTCTCTCACAGGTGTGTCTGATCTGCTTGGTCTCTGAAAAATGACTCTCTACCAAGGAGAATTAATAGTTTTGCATGAAGTATGTTATATACTGTAGGATGTTATATACTGTATGTATGATGTGTGTGTGTGTGTGTTTTACTTTAATTCTTTTCCTCCATTTTTCCATGTTGTTTAAAAAAAATAACGATTGTACATATGACTTTAGGGCTAAATAAATGGTTGTGAGCTGGATCAGTGTTTGATACAGGAAAGAAAGAGGTCGACTTAGCCCGCACAGTTTTTGGTTTTCATAATGCTGTTGTTTTTGTTGTTTCCACTCTTATTGGGTACATTGCAAAGGGCACCCTATTCCCTATATAGTACACTACTTTTGACCAGGGCCCTATGTATTCCCTATGGGATCCTGGTCAAAAGTAGTGCACTATATAGGGAACCATTTAAGCCTTAGACATTGTCTCTTATTGTTTATGGTGTAGCTACAGCCTCTGGCCAGCAGGTGTCGCCGTTCTGCTGTCAACAGCACAATCTGGGGCTGAATCATCAGAAGGATGGGAGCTTGGCTGTCTTTAAATAGCTATTAGACCCCAGAATGAGACTGAGACTGTTAGTCCCCTTTTAGGTCTCTGGTCTCCAATCACACAGCGTCGCCACCATTACTATCAGACCATTCCATACAATTCACAACATTATTAAAATCACAGATGACTATCGGGACTGGACTTTAGGAAGGATTACTGTTTTTGTGCCCCCCCCCAAAAAAAGTTATGTCCTCAAGTGCCATTATGCAATTCATGATTGTTGTCATTCAAGCTACATTTCTCATTTCAGTTGTTTTTCATGTATCACAACGGGCCATGATTGTGAGGCGCACAATGGGCCCAGCGTTGTCCAGGTTTGGCCCGGTGTAGGCCGTCATTGTAAATAAGAATTTGTTCTTAACCGACTTGCCTAGTTAAATAAAGATTTTTAAAAATAAAAAAAGTTAAATACCATTTTTTTTTTGCAAATCCAAGAGCTTTGAAAAATCGACCAGATGTCAACTTCCAGAACTCAGATGATGCTAAAAGCTTTTTATTGTTCAAAGTTTTTTACTCATTTACAGAAATTCTAAATTCTCATTATGTATTTCTTTTTTTTTTTTAAATATGTTTTATGTAGAGGAATATTTTCCTAGAGTTAGAAGCTGTTCATTTTTTTAAAATTTTAAAACATTTAAGTGTTGTGAATTTTACATTCAGTAATAAACTGAATCCATCACTATCTATGTGCTGTATTGTCTTGTTTGAAGAAGAAGAAAAAGAAGTGTCCATTTGTAGCTCAGTTTGTAGAATGTGGCACTTTAAACGGCCAGGGTCGTTGGTTCGATTTCCGGGACCACCCATATGTAACAATGTACGTACACTCATGACTGTACGTCGCTTTGGGTAAAAAAAGAAGAAGAAAAGTGTCTGCTAGCTAAAATGTATAGAAGAAGAAGAAGAAGTTATGTCACATCTGTAGTTTCCATACAGGAATGTATATGTCTTTCTGTGGCTACAGCTTGATTGTTGTTAGATTAACGTCTTGTTGAAATGGCAAAAGACCCACATGGTGAAGTGTGACCAGAGCAATACTAAAAACAACCAGAAGATGGCAGCACACACAGTTACATGCCAGTATGCCACTTCTAAGCGAGTCAGCATTGTTGAAAACCTGGTGGAGGGAGTGAAGAGGAATTGAGAACATAGCCTGGTGGAGGAGGAGCGTACAGGAAATGAGAAGAGAGCCTGGTGGAGGAGGAGCGTACAGGAAATGAGAAGAGAGCCTGGTGGAGGGGGAGTGTACAGGAAATGAGAAGAGAGTCTGGTGGAGGAGGAGCGTACAGGAAATGAGAAGAGAGCCTGGTGGAGGGGGAGTGTACAGGAAATGAGAAGAGAGTCTGGTGGAGAGGGAGTGTACAGGAAATGAGAACAGAGTCTGAGCCCTCCCCTCGCAACGCCCTCCTTCTCACAACACCCTCCCTCTCACAACACCCTCCCCTCACAACGCCCTCCCTCTCACAACGCCCTCCCACTCACAACGCCCTCCCTCTCACAACGCCCTCCCTCTCACAACGCCCTCCCTCTCACAACGCCCTCCTTCTCACATCACCCTCCCCTCACAGGGCTACAGTCTCATGCTATAACTATGACATTTTGTATAATCCAAAGTGGTTTACAGTATGGATAGTGACTGCATTCATAGTATGGGTACAGTAGGTGATCGCTTTGGGAGTTGAACCCATGACCTTGGCATTGCTAGCTAGCGCCATACTTTTACGAACTGAGTCACACAGGACTCTGATAACATGATAGAAGCGCTCCTTCCTTCCCATGCATCCTCTCTGTCTCTCGGGTGTCTTGTCTGTGTCTGTCTTTCTGAAATGTCGCTGGTAGGGCTTCATCGCTGCCAGAGATAAGGGAACAGTAGAAATATGAGTCTGTGAAAATGTTTCCGGGAGAGAGAGAGTGGCGACGAACACTCCTCTTGTCCTGTATATCCCATACAGACTGACGACGAACACTCCTCTTGTCCTGTATATCCCATACAGAGTGATGACGAACCCTCCTCTTGTCCTGTATATCCCATACAGAGTGATGACGAACCCTCCTCTTGTCCTGTATATCCCATACAGAGTGATGACGAACCCTCCTCTTGTCCTGTATATCCCATACAGAGTGATGACGAACCCTCCTCTTGTCCTGTATATCCCATACAGAGTGATGACGAACCCTCCTCTTGTCCTGTATATCCCATACAGAGTGATGACGAACCCTCCTCTTGTCCTATGTACATGATTAACAACATCCGACTGTGCTGTTATCTGGATACGTCTGCATGGTTCAGATGACAAGTTGGGTGTTGCTATTCATGCTTATCTCGCTGAAGGCCAACGCTGAAGAATTCAGTTCAATGCTATGGCTCTGATTACACCCTCTGATTACACCCTGGATGGACATTGCTGTGGCTCTGATTACACCCTCTGGTGACACCCTCTGATTACACCCTGGATGTACAAAGAGTTCATTTAAATGGTCATTTGATGTGATATCTCACATTTATGGGGTGTAGGAGATGAATCTGTATCTCTTCTGTCAGACACGGATTGGTCAGACTCTAACCCTAGACACTGATTGGTCAGACTCTAACCCTAGGCACTGATTGGTCAGACTCTAACCCTAGGCACGGATTGGTCAGACTCTAACCCTAGACACGGATTGGTCAGACTCTAACCCTAGACACTGATTGGTCAGACTCTATTCCTAGACACTGATTGGTGGACATGAGTCATTAGAGAGATACAGCGGAGACAACAGGGGTAGTTCTGAGTTGATGGCTACTACAGGAAGCAGCCATTGCCTATGGTAATGCGCTTGTCACAGTGATGGGCTGATTCACCCTCACAGCACATTATGTTGCAGTTGATCATCTATGATCTGCAACCATATCTAGGCTTCAGTTGTGTGTGTGTGTCTCTCTCTCTCTTTCCACCTACAAAATGGCTTTATTACAGACAGAAATACTCCTCAGCCCCCTCTTCCTGCAGTCAGCATGCCAGTTGCATGCTCCCTTAAAACTTGAGAGATTTATGGCATTGTTGTGTTACAAGACTGAACATTTTAGAGGGGCCTTTTATTTTTCCCCAGCACAAGGTGAACCTGTGTAATGATCATGCTGTTTAATCAGCTTCCTGATATGCCAGACCTGTCAGATGGATGGATTATCTTGACCAAAGGGAAATTATCATTAAAAGGGACATACAGTAGACCACCCTGTAGAAGATACAGTACACCATCCTGTAGAAGATACAGTACACCATCCTGTAGAAGATACAGTAGACCATCCTGTAGAATATACAGTAGACCATCCTGTAGAAGATACAGTAGACCATCCTGTAGAAGATACAGTAGAAGATACAGTAGACCACCCTGTAGAAGATACAGTAGAAGATACAGTAGACCACCCTGTAGAAGATACAGTAGACAACCCTGTAGAAGATACAGCAGAACATTCTGTAGAAGATACAGTAGAAGACCCTGTAGAAGATACATTAGACCACCCTGTAGAAGATACAGTAGACCATTCTGTAGAAGATACAGCAGAACATAGACCACCCTGTAGAAGATACAGTAGACCACTCTGTAGAATATACAGTAGAAGATACAGTAGAAGATACAGTAGACAACCCTGTAGAAGATACAGTAGAATATACAGTAGACCACCCTGTAGAAGATACAGTAGACCACCCTGTAGAAGATACAGTAGACCACCCTGTAGAAGATACAGTAGAAGATAAAGTAGAACATTCTGTAGAAGATACAGTAGACCACTTTGTAGAATATACAGTAGACCACTCTGTAGAAGATACAGTAGACCACCCTGTAGAAGATACAGTAGAAGATAGAAGATACAGTAACATTCAGTAGAAGTACAGTAGAGCACCCTGTAGAAGATACAGTAGAATATACAGTAGACCACCCTGTAGAAGATACAGTAGACCACCCTGTAGAAGATACAGTAGACCACCCTGTAGAAGATACAGTAGACCACCCTGTAGAAGATACAGTAGAAAATACAGTAGACCACCCTGTAGAAGATACAGTAGACCACCCTGTAGAAGATACAGTAGACCACCCTGTAGAAGATACTGTAGACCACCCTGTAGAAGATATAGTAGACCACCCTGTAGAATATACAGTAGACCACTCTGTAGAATATACAGTAGAAGATACAGTAGACCACCCTGTAGAAGATACAGTAGAAGATACAGTAGACAACCCTGTAGAAGATACAGTAGAAAATACAGTAGACCACCCTGTTGAAGATACATTAGACCGCCCTGTAGAAGATACAGTAGAATATACAGTAGACCACCCTGTAGAAGATACAGTAGACCACCCTGTAGAAGATACAGTAGACCACCCTGTAGAATATACAGTAGACCACCCTGTTGAAGATACATTAGACCGCCCTGTAGAAGATACAGTAGAATATACAGTAGACCACCCTGTAGAAGATACAGTAGAAGATACAGTAGACCACCCTGTAGAAGATACAGTAGACCACCCTGTAGAAGATACAGAAGACCACCCTGTAGAAGATACAGTAGAATATACAGTAGACCACCCTGTAGAAGATACAGTAGAAGATACAGTAGACCACCCTGTAGAAGATACAGTAGACCACCATGTAGAAGATACAGTAGACCACCCTGTAGAAGATACAGTAGACCACCCTGTAGAAGATACAGTAGACCACCCTGTAGAAGATACAGAAGACCACCCTGTAGAATATACAGTAGAATATACAGTAGACCACCCTGTAGAAGATACAGTAGACCACCCTGTAGAAGATACAGTAGACCACCCTGTAGAAGATACAGTAGACCACTCTGTAGAATATACAGTAGACCACCCTGTAGAAGATACAGTAGAAGATAAAGTAGAACATTCTGTAGAAGATACAGTAGACCACACTGTAGAAGATACAGTAGACCACCCTGTAGAAGATACAGTAGAATATACAGTAGACCACCCTGTAGAAGATACAGTAGAAGATAAAGTAGAACATTCTGTAGAAGATACAGTAGACCACTTTGTAGAATATACAGTAGACCACTCTGTAGAGTATACAGTAGAAGATACAGTAGACCACCCTGTAGAAAATACAGTAGAAGGTAAAGTAGACCACCCTGTAGAATATACAGTAGACCACCCTGTAGAAGAAACAGTAGAAGATACAGTAGACCACCCTGTAGAAGATACAGTTGACCACTCTGTAGAATATACAGTAGAAAATACAGTAGACCACCATGTAGAAGATACATTAGACCGCCCTGTAGAAGATACAGTAGAATATACAGTAGACCACCCTGTAGAAGATACAGTAGACCACCCTGTAGAAGATACAGTAGAAGATAGTAGAACATTCTGTAGAAGATACAGTAGACCACTCTGTAGAAAATACAGTAGACCACTCTGTAGAATATACAGTAGAAGATACAGTAGACCACCCTGTAGAAGATACGGTAGATAATACAGTCGACCGCCCTGTAGAAGATACAGTAGAAGATAAAGTAGACCACCCTGTAGAATATAAAGTAGACCACTCTGTAGAATATACAGTAGACCACCCTGTAGAAGATACAGTAGACCACCCTGTAGAAGATACAGTAGAAGTTACAGTAGAAGGTACAGTAGAGCACCCTGTAGAAGATACAGTAGACCACCCTGTAGAAGATACAGTAGACCACCCTGTAGAATATACAGTAGACCACCCTGTAGAATATACAGTAGACCACCCTGTAGAAGATACAGTAGACCACCCTGTAGAAGATACAGTAGACCACCCTGTAGAAGATACAGAAGACCACCCTGTAGAAGATACAGTAGAATATACAGTAGACCACCCTTTAGAAGATACAGTAGAAGATACAGTAGACCACCCTGTAGAAGATACAGTAGACCACCCTGTAGAAGATACAGAAGACCACCCTGTAGAAGATACAGTAGAATATACAGTAGACCACCCTGTAGAAGATACAGTAGAAGATACAGTAGACCACCCTGTAGAAGATACAGTAGACCACCCTGTAGAAGATACAGTAGACCACCCTGTAGAAGATACAGTAGACCACCCTGTAGAAGATACAGTAGACCACCCTGTAGAAGATACAGTAGACCACCCTGTAGAAGATACAGTAGAATATACAGTAGACCACCCTGTAGAAGATACAGTAGACCACCCTGTAGAATTTACAGTAGACCACCCTGTAGAAGATACAATAGAAGATACAGTAGACCACCATGTAGAAGATACACTAGACCACCCTGTAGAAGATACAGTAGAAGATAAAGTAGAACATTCTGTAGAAGATACAGTAGACCACTTTGTAGAATATACAGCAGACCACTCTGTAGAATATACAGTAGAAGATACAGTAGACCACCCTGTAGAAAATACAGTAGAAGGTAAAGTAGACCACCCTGTAGAATATACAGTAGACCACTCTGTAGAAGATACAGTAGAAGATACAGTAGAAAATACAGTAGACCACCCTGTAGAAGATACATTAGACAACCCTGTAGAATATACAGTAGACCACTCTGTAGAAGATACAGTAGCCCACCCTGTAGAAGATACAGTAGACCATCCTGTAGAAGATACAGTAGACCATCCTGTAGGAGATACAGTAGACCACTCTGTAGAATATACAGTAGAAGATACAGTAGACCACCCTGTAGAAGATACAGTAGAAGATACAGTAGACCACCCTGTAGAAAATACAGTAGAAGGTAAAGTAGACCACCCTGTAGAATATACAGTAGACCACTCTGTAGAATATACAGTAGAAGATACAGTAGAAGATACATTAGACCACCCTGTAGAATATACAGTAGACCACCCCGTTGAAGATACAGTAGACCATCCTGTAGAAGATACAGTAGACCATCCTGTAGAAGACAGTAGACCATCCTGTAGAAGATACAGTAGACCACCCTGTTGAAGATACAGTAGACCTCCCTGTAGAAGATACAGTAGAAGATACAATAGACCACCCTGTAGAAGATACAGTAGAAGATACAGTAGACCACCCTGTAGAAGATACAGTAGACCACCCTGTAGAAGATACAGTAGACCACCCTGTAGAAGATACAGTAGACCACCCTGTAGAAGATACAGTAGACCACCCTGTAGAAGATACAGAAGACCACCCTGTAGAATATACAGTAGAATATACAGTAGACCACCCTGTAGAAGATACAGTAGACCACCCTGTAGAAGATACAGTAGACCACCCTGTAGAAGATACAGTAGACCACTCTGTAGAATATACAGTAGACCACCCTGTAGAAGATACAGTAGAAGATAAAGTAGAACATTCTGTAGAAGATACAGTAGACCACTTTGTAGAATATACAGTAGACCACTCTGTAGAATATACAGTAGAAGATACAGTAGACCACCCTGTAGAAGATACAGTAGAAGATAAAGTAGAACATTCTGTAGAAGATACAGTAGACCACCTTGTAGAATATACAGTAGAAGGTAAAGTAGACCACCCTGTAGAATATACAGTAGACCACTCTGTAGAATATACAGTAGAAGATACAGTAGTAAAATACAGAAGACCACCCTGTAGAAGATACAGTAGAATATACAGTAGACCACTCTGTAGAAGATAGTGGCCCACCCTGTAGAAGATACAGTAGCCCACCCTGTAGAAGATACAGTAGACCATCCTGTAGAAGATACAGTAGACCATCCTGTAGGAGATACAGTAGACCACTCTGTAGAAGATACAGTAGAAGATACAGTAGACAACCCTGTAGAAGATACAGTAGAAAATACAGTAGACCACCCTGTTGAAGATACATTAGACCGCCCTGTAGAAGATACAGTAGAATATACAGTAGACCACCCTGTAGAAGATACAGTAGACCACCCTGTAGAAGATACAGTAGACCACCCTGTAGAAGATACAGTAGACCACCCTGTAGAAGATACAGTAGACCACCCTGTAGAAGATACAGTAGACCACCCTGTAGAAGATACAGTAGACCACCCTGTTGAAGATACAGTAGACCTCCCTGTAGAAGATACAGTAGAAGATACAATAGACCACCCTGTAGAAGATACAGTAGAAGATACAATAGACCACCATGTAGAAGATACAGTAGAAGATACAGTAGACCACCCTGTAGAAGATACAGTAGACCGCCCCTGTAGAATATACAGTAGACCACCCTGTAGAAGATACAGTAGACCACCCTGTAGAAGATACAGTAGAACACACTGTAGAAGATACAGTAGACCATCCTGTAGAAGATACAGTAGACAGTAGGAGATACAGTAGACCATCCTGTAGAAGATACAATAGACCACCCTGTAGAAGATACAGTAGACCACCCTGTAGAAGATACAGTAGAAGATACAGTAGACCACCCTGTAGAAGATACAGTAGACCATCCTGTAGGAGATACAGTAGACAATCCTGTAGAAGATACAGTAGACCATCCTGTAGGAGATACAGTAGACCATCCTGTAGAAGATACAGTAGACCACCCTGTAGAAGATACAGTAGACCACCCTGTAGAAGATACAGTAGACCACCCTGTAGAAGATACAGTAGACCACCCTGTAGAAGATACAGTAGACCACTCTGTAGAATATACAGTAGAAGATACAGTAGACAACCCTGTAGAATATACAGTAGAAAATACAGTAGACCACCATGTAGAAGATACAGTAGAATATACAGTAGACCACCCTGTAGAATATACAGTAGACCACTCTGTAGAATATACAGTAGACCACCCTGTAGAAGATGCAGTAGACCACCCTGTAGAAGATACAGTAGAAGGTACAGTAGACCACCCTGTAGAAGATACAGTAGAAGATACAGTAGACCACCCTGTAGAAGATACAGTAGACCACCCTGTAGAAGATACAGTAGACCACCCTGTAGAAGATATAGTATACCACCCTGTAGAATATACCGTAGACAGCTCTGTAGAATATACAGTAGAAGATACAGTAGACAACCCTGTAGAAGATACAGTAGAAAATACAGTAGACCACCCTGTTGAAGATACATTAGACCGCCCTGTAGAAGATACAGTAGAATATACAGTAGACCACCCTGTAGAAGATACAGAAGACCGCCCTGTAGAAGATACAGTAGAAGATACAGTAGACCACCCTGTAGAAGATATAGTAGACCACCCTGTAGAATATACAGTTGACCACTCTGTAGAAGATACAGTAGAATATACAGTAGACCACCCTGTAGAAGATACAGTAGACCACCCTGTAGAAGATACAGTAGAAGATAAAGTAGACCACCCTGTAGAATATACAGTAGAAGAAAGTAGACCACTCTGTAGAAGATACAGTAGACCACCCTGTAGAAGGTACAGTAGACCACCCTGTAGAAGGTACAGTAGACCACCCTGTAGAAGGTACAGTAGACCACCCCGTAGAAGATACAGTAGACCACCCTGAAGAAGATACAGTAGACCATCCTGTAGAATATACAGTAGACCATCCTGTAGAAGGTACAGTAGACCATCATGTAGAAGATACAGTAGACCAACCTGTAACACCCTGTAGAAGATACAGTAGACCACCCTGTAGAAGATACAGTTGACCACCCTGTAGAAGGTACAGTTGACCACCCTGTAAAAGGTACAGTAGACCACCCTGTAGAAGATACAGTAGACCACCCTGTAGAAGATAGACCACCCTGTAGAAGATACAGTAGACCATCCTGTAGAACATACAGTAGACCACCCTGTAGAATATATAGTATACCACCCTGTAGAATATACCGTAGACCACTCTGTAGAATATGCAGTAGAATATACAGTAGACCACCCTGTAGAAGATACAGTAGACCACCCTGTAGAAGATACAGTAGACCACCCTGTAGAAGATACAGTAGACAACCCTGTAGAAGATACAGTAGAAAATACAGTAGACCACCATGTAGAAGATACAGTAGAATATACAGTAGACCACCCTGTAGAAGATACAGTAGAAGATACAGTAGACCACCCTGTAGAAGATACAGTAGACCACCCTGTAGAAGATACAGTAGAATATACAGTAGACCACCCTGTAGAAGATACAGTAGACCACCCTGTAGAAGAAAGTAGACCATCCTGTAGAAGATACAGTAGACCATCCTGTAGAAGACAGTAGACCATCCTGTAGAAGATACAGTAGACCATCCTGTAGAAGACAGTAGACCATCCTGTAGAAGATACAGTAGACCACCCTGTTGAAGATACAGTAGACCTCCCTGTAGAAGATACAGTAGAAGATACAATAGATCACCCTGTAGAAGATACAGTAGAAAATACAGTAGACCATCATGTTGAAGATACATTAGACCGCCCTGTAGAAGATACAGTAGAATATACAGTAGACCACCCTTTAGAAGATACAGTAGAAGATACAGTAGACCAACCTGTAGAAGATACAGTAGAAGATACAGTAGACCACCCTGTAGAAGATACAGTAGACCACCCTGTAGATATACAGAAGACCACCCTGTAGAACATACAGTAGACCACCCTAGAATATACAGTAGACCAATATACAGTAGACCACCCTGTAGAAGATACAGTAGACCACCCTGTAGAAGATACAGAAGACCACCCTGTAGAATATACAGTAGACCACCCTGTAGAAGATACAGTAGACCACTCTGTAGAATATACAGTAGACCACCCTGTAGAAGATACAGTAGAAGATAAAGTAGAACATTCTGTAGAAGATATAGTAGACCACTTTGTAGAATATACAGTAGACCACTCTGTAGAATATACAGTAGAAGATACAGTAGACCACCCTGTAGAGATACAGTAGAAGATACAGTAGACCACTCTGTAGAATATACAGTAGACCACCCTGTAGAAGATACAGTAGACCACCCTGTAGAAGATACAGTAGACCACCCTGTAGAAGATACAGTAGACCACCCTGTAGAAGATACAGAAGACCACCCTGTAGAATATACAGTAGAATATACAGTAGACCACCCTGTAGAAGATACAGTAGACCACCCTGTAGAAGATACAGTAGACCACCCTGTAGAAGATACAGTAGACCACTCTGTAGAATATACAGTAGACCACCCTGTAGAAGATACAGTAGAAGATAAAGTAGAACATTCTGTAGAAGATACAGTAGACCACTTTGTAGAATATACAGTAGACCACTCTGTAGAATATACAGTAGAAGATACAGTAGACCACCCTGTAGAAGATACAGTAGAAGATAAAGTAGAACATTCTGTAGAAGATACAGTAGACCACTTTGTAGAATATACAGTAGACCACTCTGTAGAATATACAGTAGAAGATACAGTACAGACCACCCTGTAGAAAATACAGTAGAAGGTAAAGTAGACCACCCTGTAGAATATACAGTAGACCACTCTGTAGAATATACAGTAGAAGATACAGTAGAAAATACAGTAGACCACCCTGTAGAAGATACATTAGACAACCCTGTAGAATATACAGTAGACCACTCTGTAGAAGATACAGTGGCCCACCCTGTAGAAGATACAGTAGCCCACCCTGTAGAAGATACAGTAGACCATCCTGTAGAAGATACAGTAGACCATCCTGTAGGAGATACAGTAGACCACTCTGTAGAATATACAGTAGAAGATACAGTAGACCACCCTGTAGAAGATACAGTAGAAGATACAGTAGACAACCCTGTAGAAGATACAGTAGAAAATACAGTAGACCACCATGTTGAAGATACAGTAGACCACCCTGTAGAAGATACAGTAGAAGATACAGTAGACCACCCTGTAGAAGATACAGTAGACCACCCTGTAGAAGATACAGTAGACCACCCTGTAGAAGATACAGAAGACCACCCTGTAGAATATACAGTAGACCACTCTGTAGAATATACAGTAGAAGATACAGTAGACCACCCTGTAGAAAATACAGTAGACCTCCCTGTAGAAGATACAGTAGAAGATACAATAGACCACCCTGTAGAAGATACAGTAGAAGATACAGTAGACCACCCTGTAGAAGATACAGTAGACCACCCTGTTGAAGATACAGTAGACCGCCCTGTAGAAGATACAGTAGAAGATACAATAGACCACCATGTAGAAGATACAGTAGACCGCCCCGTAGAAGATACAGTAGACCACCCTGTAGAAGATACAGTAGAAGATACAGTAGACCACCATGTAGAAGATACAGTAGAAAATACAGTAGACCACCATGTAGAAGATACAGTAGAATATACAGTAGACCACCCTGTAGAAGATACAGTAGAAAATACAGTAGACCACCATGTAGAAGATACAGTAGAATATAAAGTAGACCACCCTGTAGAAGATACAGTAGAATATACAGTAGACCACCCTGTAGAAGATACAGTAGAAGATAAAGTAGACCACCCTGTAGAATATACAGTTGACCACTCTGTAGAATATACAGTAGAAGATACAGTAGACCACCCTGTAAAAGATACGGTAGAAAATACAGTAGACCGCCCTGTAGAAGATACAGTAGAAGATACAGTAGACCACCCTGTAGAAAATACAGTAGAACATTATGTAGAAGATACAGTAGACCACCCTGTAGAAGATACAGTAGAAGATCAAGTAGAACATTCTGTAGAAGATACAGTATACCACCCTGTAGAAGATACAGTAGACCACCCTGTAGAAGGTACAGTAGACCACCCTGTAGAAGGTACAGTAGACCACCCTGTAGAAGGTACAGTAGACCACCCTGTAGAAGATACAGTAGACCACCCTGAAGAAGATACAGTAGACCATCCTGTAGAATATACAGTAGACCATCCTGTAGAAGATACAGTAGACCAACCTGTAACACCCTGTAGAAGATACAGTAGACCACCCTGTAGAAGATACAGTTGACCACCCTGTAGAAGGTACAGTTGACCACCCTGTAAAAGGTACAGTAGACCACCCTGTGGAAGATACAGTAGACCACCCTGTAGAAGATACAGTAGACCACCCTGTAGAAGATATAGTAGACCACCCTGTAGAAGATACAGTAGACCATCCTGTAGAACATACAGTAGACCACCCTGTAGAATATATAGTATACCACCCTGTAGAATATACCGTAGACCACTCTGTAGAATATACAGTAGAAGATACAGTAGACCACCATGTAGAAGATACAGTAGAAAATACAGTAGACCACCATGTAGAAGATACAGTAGAATATACAGTAGACCACCCTGTAGAAGATACAGTAGAAAATACAGTAGACCACCATGTAGAAGATACAGTAGAATATACAGTAGACCACCCTGTAGAAGATACAGTAGAACATTCTGTAGAAGATACAGTAGAATATACAGTAGACCACCCTGTAGAAGATACAGTAGAATATACAGTAGACCACCCTGTAGAAGATACAGTAGAAGATACAGTAGGCCACCCTGTAGAAGATACAGTAGACCACCCTGTAGAAGATATAGTAGACCACCCTGTAGAAGATACAGTAGACCATCCTGTAGAACATACAGTAGACCACCCTGTAGAATATATAGTATACCACCCTGTAGAATATACCGTAGACCACCCTGTAGAATATACAGTTGACCACTCTGTAGAATATACAGTAGAAGATACAGTAGACCACCCTGTAGAAGATACAGTAGACCACTCTGTAGAACATTCTGTAGAAAATACAGTAGCCCACACTGTAGAAGATACAGTAGACCACCCTGTAGAAGATACAGTAGACCACCCTGTAGAAGATACAGTAGAATATACAGTAGACCACCCTGTAGAAGATACAGTAGACCACCCTGTAGAAGACAGTAGACCACCCTGTAGAAGATACAGTAGACCACCCTGTTGAAGATACAGTAGACCGCCCTGTAGAAGATACAGTAGAAGATACAATAGACCACCATGTAGAAGATACAGTAGAAGATACAGTAGACCACCCTGTAGAAGATACAGTAGACCGCCCCGTAGAAGATACAGTAGACCACCCTGTAGAAGATACAGTAGAACACACTGTAGAAGATACAGTAGACCATCCTGTAGAAGATACAGTAGACCATCCTGTAGGAGATACAGTAGACCATCCTGTAGAAGATACAATAGACCACCCTGTAGAAGATACAGTAGACCACCCTGTAGAAGATACAGTAGACCACCCTGTAGAAGATACAGTAGAAGATACAGTAGACCACCCTGTAGAAGATACAGTAGACCATCCTGTAGGAGATACAGTAGACAATCCTGTAGAAGATACAGTAGACCATCCTGTAGAAGATACAATAGACCACCCTGTAGAAGATACAGTAGACCACCCTGTAGAAGATACAGTAGACCACCCTGTAGAAGATACAGTAGACCACCCTGTAGAAGATACAGTAGACCACTCTGTAGAATATACAGTAGAAGATACAGTAGACAACCCTGTAGAATATACAGTAGAAAATACAGTAGACCACCATGTAGAAGATACAGTAGAATATACAGTAGACCACCCTGTAGAATATACAGTAGACCACTCTGTAGAATATACAGTAGACCACCCTGTAGAAGATGCAGTAGACCACCCTGTAGAAGATACAGTAGAAGGTACAGTAGACCACCCTGTAGAAGATACAGTAGAAGATACAGTAGACCACCCTGTAGAAGATACAGTAGACCACTCTGTAGAAGATACAGTAGACCACCCTGTAGAAGATATAGTATACCACCCTGTAGAATATACCGTAGACAGCTCTGTAGAATATACAGTAGAAGATACAGTAGACAACCCTGTAGAAGATACAGTAGAAAATACAGTAGACCACCCTGTGTTATATACAGTAGACCACCCTGTAGAAGTTACAGTAGAAGTTACAGTAGACCACCCTGTAGAAGATACAGTAGACCACTCTGTAGAAGATACAGTAGAAAATACAGTAGACCACCCTGTAGAAGATATAGTAGACCACCCTGTAGAATATACAGTTGACCACTCTGTAGAATATACAGTAGAAAATACAGTAGACCACCATGTAGAAGATACATTAGACCGCCCTGTAGAAGATACAGTAGAATATACAGTAGACCACCCTGTAGAAGATACAGTAGAAGATAGTAGAACATTCTGTAGAAGATACAGTAGACCACTCTGTAGAAAATACAGTAGACCACTCTGTAGAAGGTACAGTAGACCACCCTGTAGAAGGTACAGTAGACCACCCTGTAGAAGGTACAGTAGACCACCCTGAAGAAGATACAGTAGACCATCCTGTAGAATATACAGTAGACCATCCCACCCTGAAGAAGAAGGTACAGTAGACTGTAGAAGGTACAGTCCATCCTGTAGAAGATACAGTAGACCAACCTGTAACACCCTGTAGAAGATACAGTAGACCACCCTGTAGAATATACAGTTGACCACCCTGTAGAAGGTACAGTTGACCACCCTGTAAAAGGTACAGTAGACCACCCTGTGGAAGATACAGTAGACCACCCTGTAGAAGATACAGTAGACCACCCTGTAGAACATATAGTAGACCACCCTGTAGAAGATACAGTAGACCATCCTGTAGAACATACAGTAGACCACCCTGTAGAATATATAGTATACCACCCTGTAGAATATACCGTAGACCACTCTGTAGAATATGCAGTAGAAGATACAGTAGACCACCATGTAGAAGATACAGTAGAAAATACAGTAGACCACCATGTAGAAGATACAGTAGAATATACAGTAGACCACCCTGTAGAAGATACAGTAGAAAATACAGTAGACCACCATGTAGAAGATACAGTAGAATATACAGTAGACCACCCTGTAGAAGATACAGTAGAAGATACAGTAGACCACCCTGTAGAAAGTATACCACCCTGTAGAATATACAGTAGACAGCTCTGTAGAATATACAGTAGAAGATACAGTAGACCACCCTGTAGAAGAGTAGAAAATACAGTAGACCACCCTGTGTTATATACTGTAGAAGTTACAGTAGACCACCCTGTAGAAGATACACTCTGTAGAAGATACAGTAGAAGATACAGTAGACCACCCTGTAGAAGATATAGTTGACCACCCTGTAGAATATACAGTTGACCACTCTGTAGAATATACAGTAGAAAATACAGTAGACCACCATGTAGAAGATACATTAGAATAGAAGATACAGTAGAATATACAGTAGACCACCCTGTAGAAGATACAGTAGAAGATCAGTAGAACATTCTGTAGAAGATACAGTATACCACCCTGTAGAAGATACAGTAGACCACCCTGTAGAAGGTACAGTAGACCACCCTGTAGAAGGTACAGTAGACCACCCTGTAGAAGGTACAGTAGACCACCCTGAAGAAGATACAGTAGACCATCCTGTAGAATATACAGTAGAAGGTACAGTAGTCCATCCTGTAGAAGATACAGTAGACCAACCTGTAACACCCTGTAGAAGATACAGTAGACCACCCTGTAGAATATACAGTTGACCACCCTGTAGAAGGTACAGTTGACCACCCTGTAAAGGTACAGTAGACCACCCTGTGGAAGATACAGTAGACCACCCTGTAGAAGATACAGTAGACCACCCTGTAGAACATATAGTAGACCACCCTGTAGAAGATACAGTAGACCATCCTGTAGAACATACAGTAGACCACCCTGTAGAAGTATACCAGTAGAATATACCGTAGACCACTCTGTAGAATATGCAGTAGAAGATACAGTAGACCACCATGTAGAAGATACAGTAGAAAATACAGTAGACCACCATGTAGAAGATACAGTAGAATATACAGTAGACCACCCTGTAGAAGATACAGTAGAAAATACAGTAGACCACCATGTAGAAGATACAGTAGAATATACAGTAGACCACCCTGTAGAAGATACAGTAGAAGATACAGTAGACCACCCTGTAGAAGATACAGTAGAACATTCTGTAGAATATACAGTTGACCACTCTGTAGAATATACAGTAGACCATCCTGTAGAAGACAGTAGACCATCCTGTAGAAGATACAGTAGACCATCCTGTAGAAGACAGTAGACCATCCTGTAGAAGATACAGTAGACCATCCTGTAGAAGAAGACCATCCTGTAGAAGATACAGTAGACCATCCTGTAGAAGATACAGTAGACCACCCTGTAGAAGATACAGTAGAAGATACAGTAGACAACCCTGTAGAAGATACAGTAGAAAATACAGTAGACCACCCTGTTGAAGATACATTAGACCGCCCTGTAGAAGATACAGTAGAATATACAGTAGACCACCCTGTAGAAGATACAGTAGAAGATACAGTAGACCACCCTGTAGAAGATACAGTAGACCACCCTGTAGAAGATACAGAAGACCACCCTGTAGAAGATACAGTAGAATATACAGTAGACCACCCTGTAGAAGATACAGTAGACCACCCTGTAGAATATACAGTAGACCACTCTGTAGAATATACAGTAGAAGATACAGTAGACCACCCTGTAGAAGATACAGTAGACCACCCTGTAGAATATACAGTAGACCACTCTGTAGAATATACAGTAGAAGATACAGTAGACCACCCTGTAGAAGATACAGTAGAAGATACAGTAGACCACCCTGTAGAAGATACAGTAGACCACCCTGTAGAAGATACAGTAGACCACCCTGTAGAAGATACAGTAGACCACCCTGTAGAAGATACAGTAGACCACCCTGTAGAAGATACAGTAGACCACCCTGTAGAAGATACGGTAGAAAATACAGTAGACCGCCTTGTAGAAGATACAGTAGACCACCCTAGAAGATACAGTAGACCACTCTGTAGAATATACAGTAGACCACCCTGTAGAAGATACAGTAGAAGATAAAGTAGAACATTCTGTAGAAGATACAGTAGACCACTTTGTAGAATATACAGTAGACCACTCTGTAGAATATACAGTAGAAGATACAGTAGACCACCCTGTAGAAGATACAGTAGAAGATAAAGTAGAACATTCTGTAGAAGATACAGTAGACCACTTTGTAGAATATACAGTAGACCACTCTGTAGAATATACAGTAGAAGATACAGTAGACCACCCTGTAGAAAATACAGTAGAAGGTAAAGTAGACCACCCTGTAGAATATACAGTAGACCACTCTGTAGAAGATACAGTAGAAGATACAGTAGAAAATACAGTAGACCACCCTGTAGAAGATACATTAGACAACCCTGTAGAATATACAGTAGACCACTCTGTAGAAGATACAGTGGCCCACCCTGTAGAAGATACAGTAGCCCACCCTGTAGAAGATACAGTAGACCATCCTGTAGAAGATACAGTAGACCATCCTGTAGGAGATACAGTAGACCACTCTGTAGAATATACAGTAGAAGATACAGTAGACCACCCTGTAGAAGATACAGTAGAAGATACAGTAGACAACCCTGTAGAAAATACAGTAGACCACCATGTTGAAGATACATTAGACCGCCCTGTAGAAGATACAGTAGAATATACAGTAGACCACCCTGTAGAAGATACAGTAGACCATCCTGTAGAAGATACAGTAGACCACCCTGTAGAATATACAGTAGACCATCCTGTAGAAGATACAGTAGACCATCCTGTAGAAGACAGTAGACCATCCTGTAGAAGATACAGTAGACCACCCTGTTGAAGATACAGTAGACCTCCCTGTAGAAGATACAGTAGAAGATACAATAGATCACCCTGTAGAAGATACAGTAGAAAATACAGTAGACCATCATGTTGAAGATACATTAGACCGCCCTGTAGAAGATACAGTAGAATATACAGTAGACCACCCTGTAGAAGATACAGTAGACCATCCTGTAGAAGACAGTAGACCATCCTGTAGAAGATACAGTAGACCATCCTGTAGAAGACAGTAGACCACTCTGTAGAATATACAGTAGACCATCCTGTAGAAGACAGTAGACCATCCTGTAGAAGATACAGTAGACCACCCTGTAGAAGATACAGTAGACCACCCTGTAGAAGATACAGTAGAAGATACAGTAGACCACCCTGTAGAAGATACAGTAGAAAATACAGTAGACCACCATGTTGAAGATACATTAGACCGCCCTGTAGAAGATACAGTAGAATATACAGTAGACCACCCTGTAGAAGATACAGTAGAAGATACAGTAGACCACCCTGTAGAAGATACAGTAGACCACCCTGTAGAAGATACAGTAGACCACCCTGTAGAAGATACAGTAGACCACCCTGTAGAAGATACAGAAGACCACCCTGTAGAAGATACAGTAGACCACTCTGTAGAATATACAGTAGACCACCCTGTAGAAGATACAGTAGAAGATAAAGTAGAACATTCTGTAGAAGATACAGTAGACCACTTTGTAGAATATACAGTAGACCACTCTGTAGAATATACAGTAGAAGATACAGTAGACCACCCTGTAGAAGATACAGTAGAAGATACAGTAGACCACCCTGTAGAAGATACAGTAGACCACCCTGTAGAAGATACAGTAGACCACCCTGTAGAAGATACAGTAGACCACCCTGTAGAAGATACAGTAGACCACCCTGTAGAAGATACAGAAGACCACCCTGTAGAATATACAGTAGACCACCCTGTAGAAGATACAGTAGACCACCCTGTAGAAGATACAGTAGACCACTCTGTAGAATATACAGTAGACCACCCTGTAGAAGATACAGTAGAAGATAAAGTAGAACATTCTGTAGAAGATACAGTAGACCACTTTGTAGAATATACAGTAGACCACTCTGTAGAATATACAGTAGAAGATACAGTAGACCACCCTGTAGAAGATACAGTAGAAGATAAAGTAGAACATTCTGTAGAAGATACAGTAGACCACTTTGTAGAATATACAGTAGACCACCCTGTAGAAAATACAGTAGAAGGTAAAGTAGACCACCCTGTAGAATATACAGTAGACCACTCTGTAGAATATACAGTAGACCACTCTGTAGAATATACAGTAGACCACTCTGTAGAAAATACAGTAGACCACCCTGTAGAAGATACAGTAGACAACCCTGTAGAATATACAGTAGACCACTCTGTAGAAGATACAGTGGCCCACCCTGTAGAAGATACAGTAGCCCACCTGTAGAAGATACAGTAGACCATCCTGTAGAAGATACAGTAGACCATCCTGTAGGAGATACAGTAGACCACTCTGTAGAATATACAGTAGAAGATACAGTAGACCACCCTGTAGAAGATACAGTAGAAGATACAGTAGACAACCCTGTAGAAGATACAGTAGAAAATACAGTAGACCACCATGTTGAAGATACATTAGACCGCCCTGTAGAAGATACAGTAGAATATACAGTAGACCACCCTGTAGAATATACAGTAGAAGGTAAAGTAGACCACCCTGTAGAATATACAGTAGACCACCCCGTTGAAGATACAGTAGACCATCCTGTAGAAGATACAGTAGACCATCCTGTAGAAGACAGTAGACCATCCTGTAGAAGATACAGTAGACCACCCTGTTGAAGATACAGTAGACCTCCCTGTAGAAGATACAGTAGAAGATACAATAGACCACCCTGTAGAAGATACAGTAGAAGATACAGTAGACCACCCTGTAGAAGATACAGTAGACCACCCTGTTGAAGATACAGTAGACCGCCCTGTAGAAGATACAGTAGAAGATACAATAGACCACCCTGTAGAAGATACAGTAGACCACCCTGTAGAAGATACAGTAGACCACCCTGTAGAAGATACAGTAGAAGATACAGTAGACCACCCTGTAGAAGATACAGTAGAAAATACAGTAGACCACCATGTAGAAGATACAGTAGAATATACAGTAGACCACCCTGTAGAAGATACAGTAGAAGATACAGTAGACCACCCTGTAGAAGATACAGTAGACCACCCTGTAGAATATACAGTAGACCACCCTGTAAAAGATACGGTAGAAAATACAGTAGACCGCCCTGTAGAAGATACAGTAGAAGATACAGTAGACCACCCTGTAGAAAATACAGTAGAACATTATGTAGAAGATACAGTAGACCACCCTGTAGAAGATACAGTAGAAGATCAAGTAGAACATTCTGTAGAAGATACAGTATACCACCCTGTAGAAGATACAGTAGACCACCCTGTAGAAGGTACAGTAGACCACCCTGTAGAAGGTACAGTAGACCACCCTGTAGAAGGTACAGTAGACCACCCTGTAGAAGATACAGTAGACCACCCTGAAGAAGATACAGTAGACCATCCTGTAGAATATACAGTAGACCATCCTGTAGAAGATACAGTAGACCAACCTGTAACACCCTGTAGAAGATACAGTAGACCACCCTGTAGAAGATACAGTTGACCACCCTGTAGAAGGTACAGTTGACCACCCTGTAAAAGGTACAGTAGACCACCCTGTGGAAGATACAGTAGACCACCCTGTAGAAGATACAGTAGACCACCCTGTAGAAGATATAGTAGACCACCCTGTAGAAGATACAGTAGACAACCCTGTAGGACATACAGTAGACCACCCTGTAGAATGTATAGTATACCACCCTGTAGAATATACCGTAGACCACTCTGTAGAATATACAGTAGAAGATACAGTAGACCACCATGTAGAAGATACAGTAGAAAATACAGTAGACCACCATGTAGAAGATACAGTAGAATATACAGTAGACCACCCTGTAGAAGATACAGTAGAAAATACAGTAGACCACCATGTAGAAGATACAGTAGAATATAAAGTAGACCACCCTGTAGAAGATACAGTAGAACATTCTGTAGAAGATACAGTAGAATATACAGTAGACCACCCTGTAGAAGATACAGTAGAATATACAGTAGGCCACCCTGTAGAAGATACAGTAGACCACCCTGTAGAAGATATAGTAGACCACCCTGTAGAAGATACAGTAGACCATCCTGTAGAACATACAGTAGACCACCCTGTAGAATATACAGTAGACCACCCTGTAGAATATACAGTAGACACCCTGTAGAATATACAGTAGACCACTCTGTAGAATATACAGTAGAAGATACAGTAGACAACCCTGTAGAAGATACAGTAGACCACTCTGTAGAATATACAGTAGACCACCCTGTAGAATATACAGTAGACCACCCTGTAGAATATACAGTAGACAACTCTGTAGAAGATACAGTAGAAGATACAGTAGACCACCCTGTAGAATATACAGTAGACCACTCTGTAGAAGATACAGTAGACCATCCTGTAGGAGATACAGTAGACAATCCTGTAGAAGATACAGTAGACCACCCTATAGAAGATACAGTAGAATATACAGTAGACCACCCTGTAGAAGATACAGTAGTAGATACAGTACACCACCCTGTAGAATTTACAGTAGACCACCCTGTAGAAGATACAATAGAAGATACAGTAGACCACCATGTAGAAGATACATTAGACCGCCCTGTAGAAGATACAGTAGAATATACAGTAGACCATCCTGTAGAAGATACAGTAGAAGATACAGTAGACCACCCTGTAGAAGATACAGTAGAAGATACAGTAGACAACCCTGTAGGACATACAGTAGACCACCCTGTAGAATGTATAGTATACCACCCTGTAGAATATACCGTAGACCACTCTGTAGAATATACAGTAGAAGATACAGTAGACCACCATGTAGAAGATACAGTAGAAAATACAGTAGACCACCCTGTAGAAGATACAGTAGAAGATACAGTAGACCACCCTGTAGAAGATACAGTAGAACATTCTGTAGAATATACAGTTGACCACTCTGTAGAATATACAGTAGAAGATACAGTAGACCACCTTGTAGAAGATACAGTAGAAGATAAAGTAGACCACCCTGTAGAATATACAGTTGACCACTCTGTAGAATATACAGTAGAAGATACAGTAGACCACCCTGTAGAAGATACAGTAGAACATACAGTAGACCACCCTGTAGAATATACAGTAGAAAATACAGTAGACCACCATGTAGAAGATACAGTAGAATATACAGTAGACCACCCTGTAGAAGATACAGTAGAACATTCTGTAGAAGATACAGTATAATATACAGTAGACCACCCTGTAGAAGATACAGTAGAATATACAGTAGGCCACCCTGTAGAAGATACAGTAGACCACCCTGTAGAAGATATAGTAGACCACCCTGTAGAAGATACAGTAGACCATCCTGTAGAACATACAGTAGACCACCCTGTAGAATATATAGTATACCACCCTGTAGAATATACCGTAGACCACCCTGTAGAATATACAGTTGACCACTCTGTAGAATATACAGTAGAAGATACAGTAGACCACCCTGTAGAAGATACAGTAGAACATACAGTAGACCACCCTGTAGAATATACAGTAGACCACCCTGTAGAATATACAGTAGACCACCCTGTAGAATATACAGTAGACAACTCTGTAGAAGATACAGTAGAAGATACAGTAGACCACCCTGTAGAATAAACAGTAGACCACTCTGTAGAACATTCTGTAGAAGATACAGTAGCCCACACTGTAGAAGATACAGTAGACCACCCTGTAGAAGATACAGTAGACCACCCTATAGAAGATACAGTAGAATATACAGTAGACCACCCTGTAGAAGATACAGTAGAAGATACAGTACACCACCCTGTAGAAGTTACAGTAGACCACCCTGTAGAAGATACAATAGAAGATACAGTAGACCACCATGTAGAAGATACATTAGACCGCCCTGTAGAAGATACAGTAGAATATACAGTAGACCACCCTGTAGAAGATACAGTAGAACATACAGTAGACCACCCTGTAGAAGATACAGTAGAAGATACAGTAGACCACCCTGTAGAAGATACAGTAGAATATACAGTATACCACCCTCTAGAAGATACAGTAGAAGATACAGTAGACCACCCTGTAGAATATACAGTAGACCACTCTGTAGAATATACAGTAGACCACCCTGTAGAAGATACAGTAGAAAATACAGTAGACCACCATGTAGAAGATACAGTAGAATATAAAGTAGACCACCCTGTAGAAGATACAGTAGAATATACAGTAGACCACCCTGTAGAAGATACAGTAGAAGATAAAGTAGACCACCCTGTAGAATATACAGTTGACCACTCTGTAGAATATACAGTAGAAGATACAGTAGACCACCCTGTAGAAGATACAGTAGAAAATACAGTAGACCACCCTGTAGAATATACAGTAGACCACCCTGTAGAATATACAGTAGACCACCCTGTAGAA
Organism: Oncorhynchus tshawytscha; assembly: GCF_018296145.1. NCBI lineage: Eukaryota > Metazoa > Chordata > Actinopteri > Salmoniformes > Salmonidae > Oncorhynchus > Oncorhynchus tshawytscha. The sequence goes on along the minus strand of NC_056447.1, from coordinate 54,094,379 downwards.
TATACAGTAGACAACCCTGTAGAATATACAGTAGACCACTCTGTAGAACATTCAGTAGAAGATACAGTAGCCCACCCTGTAGAAGATACAGTAGACCACCCTGTAGAAGATACAGTAGACCATCCTGTAGGAGATACAGTAGACAATCCTGTAGAAGATACAGTAGACCACCCTGTAGAAGATACAGTAGAATATACAGTAGACCACCCTGTAGAAGATACATTAGACAACCCTGTAGAACATACAGTAGACCACCCTGTAGAAGATACAGTAGACCGTCCTGTAGGAGATACAGTAGACCATCCTGTAGAAGATACAGTAGACCACCCTGTAGAAGATACAGTAGACCACCCTGTAGAAGATACAGTAGACCATCCTGTAGAAGATACAGTAGACCACCCTGTAGAAGATACAGTAGACCACTCTGTAGAAGATACAGTAGACCATCCTGTAGAAGATACAGTAGACCATCCTGTAGAAGATACAGTAGACCATCCTGTAGAAGATACAGTAGACCACCCTGTAGAAGATACAGTAGACCACCCTGTAGAAGATACAGTAGACCACCCTGTAGAAGATACAGTAGACCACCCTGTAGAAGATACAGTAGACCACCCTGTAGAAGATACAGTAGACCACCCTGTAGAAGATACAGTAGACCACCCTGTAGAAGATACAGTAGACCATCCTGTAGAAGATACAGTAGACCACTCTGTAGAATATACAGTAGACCACCCTGTAGAAAATACAGTAGAAGGTAAAGTAGACCACCCTGTAGAATATACAGTAGACCACTCTGTAGAATATACAGTAGACCACTCTGTAGAATATACAGTAGACCACTCTGTAGAAGACAGTAGACCATCCTGTAGAAGATACAGTAGACCACCCTGTAGAATATACAGTAGACCATCCTGTAGAAGATACAGTAGACCATCCTGTAGAAGACAGTAGACCATCCTGTAGAAGATACAGTAGAAGATACAGTAGACCACCCTGTAGAAGATACAGTAGACCACCCTGTAGAAGATACAGTAGACCACCCTGTAGAAGATACAGTAGACCATCCTGTAGAAGATACAGTAGACCACCCTGTAGAAGATACAGTAGACCACCCTGTAGAAGATACAGTAGACCATCCTGTAGAAGATACAGTAGACAATCCTGTAGAAGATACAGTAGACCACCCTGTAGAAGATACAGTGGACCACCCTGTAGAAGATACAGTAGCCACCCTGTAGAAGATACAGTAGACCATCCTGTAGAAGATACAGTAGACCACCCTGTAGAAGATACAGTAGACCATCCTGTAGAAGATACAGTAGACCACCCTGTAGAAGATACAGTAGACCATCCTGTAGAAGATACAGTAGACCACCCTGTAGAAGATACAGTAGACCACCCTGTAGAAGATACAGTAGACCACCCTGTAGAAGATACAGTAGACCACCCTGTAGAAGATACAGTAGACCATCCTGTAGAAGATACAGTAGACCATCCTGTAGAAGATACAGTAGAAGATACAGTAGACCACCCTGTAGAAGATACAGTAGACCACCCTGTAGAAGATACAGTAGACCACCCTGTAGAAGATACAGTAGACCACCCTGTAGAAGATACAGTAGACCACCCTGTAGAAGATACAGTAGAAGATACAGTAGACCACCCTGTAGAAGATACAGTAGACCACCCTGTAGAAGATACAGTAGACCACCCTGTAGAAGATACAGTAGACCACCCTGTAGAAGATACAGTAGACCACCCTGTAGAAGATACAGTAGACCATCCTGTAGAAGATACAGTAGACCACCCTGTAGAAGATACAGTAGACCACCCTGTAGAAGATACAGTAGACCATCCTGTAGAAGATACAGTAGACCATCCTGTAGAAGATACAGTAGACCACCCTGTAGAAGATACAGTAGAAGATACAGTAGACCACCCTGTAGAAGATACAGTAGACCATCCTGTAGAAGATACAGTAGACCATCCTGTAGAAGATACAGTAGACCACCCTGTAGAAGATACAGTAGAAGATACAGTAGACCACCCTGTAGAAGATACAGTAGAAGATACAGTAGACCACCCTGTAGAAGATACAGTAGACCATCCTGTAGAAGATACAGTAGACCACCCTGTAGAAGATACAGTAGACCATCCTGTAGAAGATACAGTAGAATATACAGTAGACCACCCTGTAGAAGATACAGTAGAAGATAAAGTAGACCACCCTGTAGAATATACAGTTGACCACTCTGTAGAATATACAGTAGAAGATACAGTAGACCACCCTGTAGAAGATACAGTAGAAAATACAGTAGACCACCCTGTAGAATATACAGTAGACCACCCTGTAGAATATACAGTAGACCACCCTGTAGAATATACAGTAGACCACCCTGTAGAATATACAGTAGACCACTCTGTAGAACATTCTGTAGAAGATACAGTAGCCCACCCTGTAGAAGATACAGTAGACCACCCTGTAGAAGATACATTAGACCGCCCTGTAGAAGATACAGTAGAATATACAGTAGACCACCCTGTAGAAGATACAGTAGAATATACAGTAGACCACCCTGTAGAACATACAGTAGACCACCCTGTAGAAGATACAGTAGACCGTCCTGTAGGAGATACAGTAGACCATCCTGTAGAAGATACAGTAGACCACCCTGTAGAATATACAGTAGACCGTCCTGTAGAAGATACAGTAGACCATCCTGTAGAAGATACAGTAGACCACCCTGTAGAATATACAGTAGAACATTCTGTAGAAGATACAGTAGACCACTCTGTAGAAGATAAAGTAGAACATTCTGTAGAAGATACAGTATACCATCCTGTAGAAGATACAGTAGACCACCCTGTAGAAGATACAGTAGACCACCCTGTAGAAGATACAGTAGACCATCCTGTAGAAGATACAGTAGACCACCCTGTAGAAGATACAGTAGACCACTCTGTAGAAGATACAGTAGACCATCCTGTAGAAGATACAGTAGACCACCCTGTAGAAGATACAGTAGACCACTCTGTAGAATATACAGTAGACCACTCTGTAGAAGATACAGTAGACCATCCTGTAGAAGATACAGTAGACCACCCTGTAGAAGATACAGTAGACCATCCTGTAGAAGATACAGTAGACCACCCTGTAGAAGATACAGTAGACCATCCTGTAGAAGATACAGTAGACCACCCTGTAGAAGATACAGTAGACCATCCTGTAGAAGATACAGTAGACCATCCTGTAGAAGATACAGTAGACCATCCTGTAGAAGATACAGTAGAAGATACAGTAGACCACCCTGTAGAAGATACAGTAGACCACCCTGTAGAAGATACAGTAGACCACCCTGTAGAAGATACAGTAGACCATCCTGTAGAAGATACAGTAGACCATCCTGTAGAAGATACAGTAGAAGATACAGTAGACCACCCTGTAGAAGATACAGTAGACCACCCTGTAGAAGATACAGTAGACCACCCTGTAGAAGATACAGTAGACCATCCTGTAGAAGATACAGTAGACCACCCTGTAGAAGATACAGTAGACCATCCTGTAGAAGATACAGTAGACCACCCTGTAGAAGATACAGTAGACCACCCTGTAGAAGATACAGTAGACCACTCTGTAGAAGATACAGTAGACCACCCTGTAGAAGATACAGTAGACCACCCTGTAGAAGATACAGTAGAAGGTACAGTAGACCACCCTGTAGAAGATACAGTAGACCATCCTGTAGAAGATACAGTAGACCATCCTGTAGAAGATACAGTAGACCACCCTGTAGAAGATACAGTAGAAGATACAGTAGACCACCCTGTAGAAGATACAGTAGAAGATACAGTAGACCACCCTGTAGAAGATACAGTAGACCACCCTGTAGAAGATACAGTAGAAGATACAGTGACCACCCTGTAGAAGATACAGTAGACCACCCTGTAGAATATACAGTAGACCACCCTGTAGAAGATACAGTAGAAGATAAAGTAGACCACCCTGTAGAATATACAGTAGACCACTCTGTAGAATATACAGTAGAAGATACAGTAGACAACCCTGTAGAAGATACAGTAGACCACTCTGTAGAATATACAGTAGACCACCCTGTAGAATATACAGTAGACCACCCTGTAGAATATACAGTAGACCACCCTGTAGAATATATAGTAGACCACTCTGTAGAACATTCTGTAGAAGATACAGTAGCCCACACTGTAGAAGATACAGTAGACCACCCTGTAGAAGATACATTAGACCGCCCTGTAGAAGATACAGTAGAATATACAGTAGACCACCCTGTAGAACATACAGTAGGCCACCCTGTAGAAGATACAGTAGAAGATACAGTAGACCACCCTGTAGAACATACAGTAGACCACCCTGTAGAAGATACAGTAGACCGTCCTGTAGGAGATACAGTAGACCATCCTGTAGAAGATACAGTAGACCACCCTGTAGAATATACAGTAGAACATTCTGTAGAAGATACAGTAGACCACTCTGTAGAAGATAAAGTAGAACATTCTGTAGAAGATACAGTATACCATCCTGTAGAAGATACAGTAGACCACCCTGTAGAAGATACAGTAGACCACCCTGTAGAAGATACAGTAGACCATCCTGTAGAAGATACAGTAGACCACCCTGTAGAAGATACAGTAGACCACCCTGTAGAAGATACAGTAGACCACCCTGTAGAAGATACAGTAGACCATCCTGTAGAAGATACAGTAGACCACCCTGTAGAAGATACAGTAGACCACCCTGTAGAAGATACAGTAGACCACCCTGTAGAAGATACAGTAGAAGATACAGTAGACCACCCTGTAGAAGATACAGTAGACCACCCTGTAGAAGATACAGTAGACCACCCTGTAGAAGATACAGTAGACCACCCTGTAGAAGATACAGTAGACCACCCTGTAGAAGATACAGTAGACCATCCTGTAGAAGATACAGTAGACCACCCTGTAGAAGATACAGTAGACCACCCTGTAGAAGATACAGTAGACCACCCTGTAGAAGATACAGTAGACCACCCTGTAGAAGATACAGTAGACCACCCTGTAGAAGATACAGTAGACCACCCTGTAGAAGATACAGTAGACCACCCTGTAGAAGATACAGTAGACCACCCTGTAGAATATACAGTAGACCACCCTGTAGAAGATACAGTAGACCACCCTGTAGAAGATACAGTAGACCACCCTGTAGAAGATACAGTAGACCACTCTGTAGAATATACAGTAGACCACCCTGTAGAAGATACAGTAGACCACCCTGTAGAAGATACAGTAGACCACCCTGTAGAAGATACAGTAGACCATCCTGTAGAAGATACAGTAGACCATCCTGTAGAAGATACAGTAGACCATCCTGTAGAAGATACAGTAGAAGATACAGTAGACCACCCTGTAGAAGATACAGTAGACCACCCTGTAGAAGATACAGTAGACCACCCTGTAGAAGATACAGTAGACCATCCTGTAGAAGATACAGTAGACCACCCTGTAGAAGATACAGTAGACCACCCTGTAGAAGATACAGTAGACCACCCTGTAGAAGATACAGTAGACCACCCTGTAGAAGATACAGTAGACCACCCTGTAGAAGATACAGTAGACCACCCTGTAGAAGATACAGTAGACCACCCTGTAGAAGATACAGTAGACCACCCTGTAGAAGATACAGTAGACCATCCTGTAGAAGATACAGTAGACCACCCTGTAGAAGATACAGTAGACCATCCTGTAGAAGATACAGTAGACCACCCTGTAGAAGATACAGTAGACCACCCTGTAGAAGTAGAATCACTAGAAGACGTATAGGACTGGAATCGAGATGTTGATTCCGACTGTTCAACAGGCTTTAATAGAGTCTTCCAATTCCCTCATCCCCTCTCCTCCTCTCATCTCCTCGTCACCTCTCCTAGTCTCCTCCAGGGTGACTGTGTCATTTATTTATTTATCTGCTCCTCATGGTGCCAGGAACACTCCTACGCTGGGATTAGACAGGACCATGGGAATACTATGTGAATGCCACGGGAATGCTGGGGACAGGACAGGGACAGGGAGTGCTGCCTATCAGACAGCCATTATCATACAGCATTTTAAATAGGAGATATGCAGTATGTATCTCTATGGTGCATCACTCAGGGCCACTGAGAAACAGACAGGGGCAGACTGGCCATATACCAGATGTGCAAGTCCATATTTAGCCCAGTGGGCCTGTCTCAATTGTGGTTTTAAGTAAAGTGATCATTATTTGGCTGATATTAGTGGCCGAGAGGGAAGAAAAAGGGGCTGGTGTGAAATAAATTCCTGGGCATATTTCTGGTCCTAGTTTGTCCATGGCATCAGATCCTCCTGGTCTTCCCACAGGCTTGTCATAACAAAGAAGACGAAGGAGAGACGAGAGGAGAGACGGGAGAGAGTGGGAGTCATCTCCAGATGATTTTATATACAGTACAGAGCATGTGGGTTTCTTTCTCAATACTCTCTTTTTGAAGTCTTGTGATAATTAGCTCAAGCTTTTATATATGTGTCAAGGATGTTCTCATAAAGGACATCCTGAGAGCCCAGTCAGGACACATAAAGACAAGGACATCCTCCCTCCACAGGGCCCAGAGCTTCCTGCACCCACACTCCATTTCCTGTTTCCACTATCATGTGACACATCTGACTGACAGCCTATTGACTCTCCTTTGTCCTAGCTTGGTTTAGGGGAATAACCTGACTTCCTGGTCTTTGGGTTCCCAGGTTTAGGCTGCTCAAGGTAACTCTGCTTTGAAGACCGTGTGTAAACCCCTGAGTGTACATATCCTGTCATCTCTTGTTCTGTTTTCCACCTTGACAAAAGGAAGAGAAAGCGATTCTGATGAATCAAATGGCATGAACTCAATTACTGTTTCTCAATTCCTTGCACCCCCAAATTGTGAATGTCACTGATCACAGACAGTAATGAGTGATTTTGGTTTCCTTTCTTGTCTCGTAAGCTGTCGTTTGGAAAAGTCGTCGTTGAGCTTGGCTTCATGGTGGAGAACAATTCCCTTTAATAAACAGTTTAGCGTTTACAATGGAGGTCTTGGTGTTTTCCTGTAGCAACAGATGTCCTTCGTAACAGGAGCTTTCTTCAGGGGACATTTTTTATCAGACCCTCATTAGGAATTTCTGCATGAGTGTCTTCAAAATAAATAGGGGAAGAAAGAGAGGAGGAGGAGGAGGAGGGTGGTGGAGGGTGGTGGTGGAGGAGGAGGAGGATGGTGGAGGAGGAGGAGGATGGTGGAGGAGGAGGGTGGTGGAGGAGGAGGAGGGTGGTGGAGGAGGTGGAGGGTGGTGGTGGAGGAGGAGGGAGGAGGCTGGTGGTGGAGGAGGCGGGAGGAGGCTGGTGAGGTGGAGGAGGAGGAGGGAGGATGCTGGTGGTGGAAGAGGAGGGAGGAGGCTGGTGGTGGAGGAAGGTGGTGGTGGAGGAGGAGGAGGGGGACGAGGGGGACGAGGGAGGAGGGGGACGAGGGAGGAGGAGGGTGGTGGAGGAGGAGCAGGGACGAGGCTGGTGGTGGAGGAAGGTGGTGGAGGAGGAGGGTGGAGGAGGAAGACGAGGGAGGAGGGGGATGAGGGAGGGGGTGGTAGAGGAGGAGGGTGGTGGAGGAGGAGGAGGGACGAGGCTGGTGGTGGAGGAGGAGGGTGGTGGAGGGAGGAGGCTGGTGGTGGTGGAGGAGGAGGGAGGAGGCTGGTGGTGGAGGAGGAGGATGAGGGAGGAGGGGGACGAGGGAGGAGGGTGATGGAGGAGGAGGGAGGAGGAGGAGGGTGGTGGAGGAGGTGGCTGGTGGAGGGAGGAGGGTGGAGAAGGAGGGTGGAGGAGTGGGAGGAGAATGAGGGAGGGGTGGTGGAGGGAGGGTGGTGGAGGAGGAGGAGGAGGGTGGAGCCTGGTGGTGGAGGAGGAGGAGGGAGAAGGCTGGTGGAGGAGGAGGAGGGTGGTGGAGGGAGCAGGGTGGAGGAGGAGGACGAGGGAGGAGGTTGGAGGAGGAGGAGGAGGAGGAGGAGGGTGGTGGAGGAGGGGGGAGGAGGGGGAGGGAGGAGGGTGGTGGAGGGTGGTGGAGGGAGGGACGAGGGTGGTGGAGGGAGGGTGGTGGAGGAGGAGGAAGAGGGTGGGGGAGGAGGAGGAGGAGGGGGAGGAGGGTGGTGGAGGAGGAGGAGTAGGGTGGAGGGTGGTGGAGGAGGAGGAAGAGAGTGGGGGAGGAGGGTGGAGGAGGAGTAGGGTGGAGGGTGGTGGAGGAGGAGGAAGAGAGTGGGGGAGGAGGAGGAGGGTGGTGGAGGAGGAGGAGGGTGGAGGGTGGTGGGGGGAGCAGGGTGGAGGAGGAGGACGAGGGAGGAGGGTGGTGGAGGGGGAGGGTGGAGGAGGAGGACGAGGGAGGAGGGTGGTGGTGGAGGAGGATCGGGAGGACGAGTTGAGGAGGGTGGTGGGGGTAGAGGGTGGAGGAGGAGGACAAGGGAGGAGGGTGGTGGAGGAGGATCGGGAGGAAGAGGGAGGAGGGTGGTGGAGGAGGAAAGGGAGGAAGAGGGAGGAGGGTGGTGGAGGTAGAGGGTGGAGGAGGACAACAAGGGAGGAGGGTGGTGGAGGAGGAGGGTGGTGGTGGACGACGAGGGAGGAAGGTGGTGGAGGAGGAGGGTGGTGGTGGAGGACGAGGGAGGAGGATCGGGAGGAAGAGGGAGGAGGGTGGTGGAGGTAGAGGGTGGTGGAGAAGGGTGGTGGTGGAGCAGCCCTGAGTTAGTTTAATATTCTTTGAGACTGATTAGAGAATCCATGTTAATGATATTGTTTTCATTGGCAGTGTCTAATATGGAGAACAGAATCGTCCCTGCTGTGACTGTCTGTTCCGCCCCTTCTCTTCCCTCTTACTCTCTTTTTCTGTCTTGTGCTTTTTCTCTTTGTGCCCATGATCTCTTTCTCTTTCTCTCTCTCTCTCTCTCTCTCTCTCTCTCTCTCTCTCTCCTCTCTCACTGTCTCACTGTCTCTCTCTCTCTCTCTCTCTCTCTCGCTTGCTCCCACTGTCTCTCTCTCTCTCTCTCTCTCTCTCTCGCTCTCACTCTCTCCCTTATCACCCTGTTCTCTCTCTCCATTTCACTCTCTGTAATAGTAAGTTGAGACCCCGTCTGAGTCCCCCCCCAAAAAATGCCTGGCCCTGCTTGTGTGTCTGTCCCCTTGTGTGTTCTCGTCCCTTGTTCCCAGCTGTGGCGTCTCACCTTTATTGCTCTGTATGTTTCCTGCCTGGCTTCCAGTGGGGGAGCAGGAAACAGAGGATGCTTTCAAAATGGCATCCTTATATAGTCCATTACTTTGGGATGCAGACAGAAAGACAAACACCCAGCAGCAGGGCACTCTGGGGATTATAGAGCAGAGACATGTGACAGGCAGGCAGCAGGGCCACATTAAGCAAAATAATGACAAACGTGTGTCGCTGTGGTAATTTCTCTAATGCTGCTATGCATTACGTGGCTTCTCAGGTGCTGAGTCAGTCGATGGAGGAGCGGAAGTGTGTGCTCTGAGCTTTAGGGATTTTAACCAAGGAATGCTGGGTAAAAACCCTGAAAGATAAATGCTTCATGTCCTGTCTGAGAGAAAGACTGCGTGGTAGAAAGAGTGAGAGAGGAACCCAGATGCTTGCTGGGTAAAATCCTGTAACATTTGAGTGGACAGAAGAAAAGAAGCCATGTGTTTTAGCTCTCCATCCAGCATCACAGGAAAAGGTGGCCTGCCTCATTCAGTGGATGTGTGGATAGTAGTGATTCTGTTCCAGGGAAAGGAGAGATTTGTGCTAATGGTTTCCTTTAGGCCACTGGGGCCACGTATTCCGGGCCCTGTTTGTTCAGCCACAGACAGACCGGAGAAGGGGGGGGTCAGGGGAGAAGTGGGCCCTGGGGGATCATGTTTTTATTCAGCAGCATCTCTCGGGAAAGCAAAATAAAAGCCCCTCAACTACAAACAAACCTCCTGGGAGCTGTCAAGACAGGTCACAGGCCCCCTTACTTAATGGGTTGTATTCTAAACGTGCTCAGGATCCTGCGTGGCTCAGTTGGTAGCACATGGTGCTTGCATTGCAAAGGGTTGTGGGTTCGATTCCTGCTGGGGTCACCCAATTGTACGCACGCGTGACTGCAAGTCGCTCTGGATTAGAGTGTTTGCAAAATGGAATATAATATTCTCGTCTTAACCCTGGTCCCAGAGATTCAGTGTCTGCTCTGCTATATTTTATACAACTGCATACCATAACAAAATATTGTTCAACGTAGCCCATGTGTGTCTGGTTTGTAGGTTGTGTTTTAAAACGTTTTGCTATGATATATGAACCCAACCCTGTCCCAGTACCAAATGGTCTGTTATAGGAGAGGTGAGAAGAGGTGGTGGGGGCTCTCCTAGTGAGAGACAGTCGCGACAGGACAGGAGAGATGGTCTGTTATAATGGAAAAGTTATTGGAGAAGGGGGGGATCGGTTTTAGGAGTGGTGTGAGCCTCTCCTCTAAGTGACAGGAAAGGAGCCACAGGAGAGATGAGCTAATCTCAGGTCACCAATCACTTTTTCCCTTCTTTACTGTGCCTTTCACAGTCTGTTGGTGCTCTGAAAGCATCCAATCACATACCCGCTCCTCTGAAATCATCCAATCACATACCTGCTCCTCTGAAAGCATCCAATCACATACCTGCTCCTCTGAAAGCATCCAATCACATACCTGCTCCTCTGAAAGCATCCAATCACATACCTGCTCCTCTGAAAGCATCCAATCACATACATGCTCCTCTGAAAGCATCCAATCACATACCTGCTCCTCTGAAATCATCCAATCACATACCTGCTCCTCTGAAATCATCCAATCACATACCTGCTCCTCTGAAAGCATCCAATCACATACCTGCTCCTCTGAAATCATCCAATCACATACCTGCTCCTCTGAAATCATCCAATCACATACCTGCTCCTCTGAAAGCATCCAATCACATACCTGCTCCTCTGAAAGCATCCAATCACATACCTGCTCCTCTGAAAGCATCCAATCACATACCTGCTCCTCTGAAAGCATCCAATCACATACCTGCTCCTCTGAAAGCATCCAATCACATACCTGCTCCTCTGAAATCATCCAATCACATACCTGCTCCTCTGAAATCATCCAATCACATACCTGCTCCTCTGAAAGCATCCAATCACATACCTGCTCCTCTGAAATCATCCAATCACATACCTGCTCCTCTGAAATCATCCAATCACATACCTGCTCCTCTGAAATCATCCAATCACATACCTGCACCTCTGAAATCATCCAATCACATACATGCTCTTTTGAAATCATCCAATCGCATACCTGCTCCTCTGAAAGCATCCAATCACATACCTGCTCCTATGAAAGCATCCAATCACATACCCGCTCCTCTGAAAGCATCCAATCACATACCTGCTCCTCTGAAATCATCCAATCACATACCTGCTCCTCTGAAATCATCCAATCACATACATGCTCTTTTGAAATCATCCAATCACATACCTGCTCCTCTGAAAGCATCCAATCACATACCTGCTCCTCTGAAAGCATCCAATCACATACCTGCTCCTCTGAAATCATCCAATCACATACCTGCTCCTCTGAAATCATCCAATCACATACCTGCTCCTCTGAAAGCATCCAATCACATACCTGCTCCTCTGAAATCATCCAATCACATACCTGCTCCTCTGAAATCATCCAATCACATACCTGCTCCTCTGAAAGCATCCAATCACATACCTGCTCCTCTGAAATCATCCAATCACATACCTGCTCCTCTAATCACATACCTGCTCCTCTGAAATCATCCAATCACATACATGCTCTTTTGAAATCATCCAATCACATACCTGCTCCTCTGAAAGCATCCAATCACATACCTGCTCCTCTGAAAGCATCTAATTACAAACTAATTCCTCTGAAAGTCATCCAATCACACACTAGTTCTCTATATTCCATCCATTAACTGGCCTGGTGGACTGCTGGAGGCCAGCAAAGCAAGTGAGACCTTTTCATTGTTTTAACGCCGCCAGAACAGGAGAATGGGACCGAGACAGACAGGGAGAATGGGACCGAGACAGACAGGGAGAATGGGACAGAGACAGACAGGGAGAATGGGACCGAGACAGACAGGGAGAATGGGACCGAGACAGACAGGGAGAATGGGACCGAGACAGACAGGGAGAATGGGACCGAGACAGACAGGGAGAATGGGACCGAGACAGACAGGGAGAATGGGACCGAGACAGACAGGGAGAATGGGATCGAGACAGACAGGGAGAATGGGGCCGAGACAGACCGGGAGAATGGGGCCGAGACAGACCGGGAGAATGGGGCCGAGACAGACCGGGAGAATGGGGCCGAGACAGACAGGGAGAATGGGACCGAGACAGACAGAGAGAATGGGACCGAGACAGACAAATAACATTTTATTAGTCACATGCGCTGAATACAGTTTAGTAGACCTTACAGAGAAATGCTTACTTACGAGCCCCCAACCAACAATGCAGTTTTAAAAAATACGGACAAGAATAAGAGATAAAAGTAACAAGTAATTAAAGAGCAGCAGTAAAAAATAACAATATATACAGGGGGGTGCCGATACAGAGTCAATGTGGAGACTATATACAGGGGGTACCGGTACTGAGTCAATGTGGAGGCTATATACAGGGTGTACCGGTACAGAGTCAATGTGGAGGCTATATACAGGGTGTTACGGTACAGAGTCAATGTGGAGGCTATATACAGGGGGTACCGGTACAGAGTCAATGTGGAGGCTATATACAGGGTGTTACGGTACAGAGTCAATGTGGAGGCTATATACAGGGTGGTACGGTACAGAGTCAATGTGGAGGCTATATACAGGGGGTACCGGTACAGAGTCAATGTGGAGGCTATATACATAGGGGGGGGGTACCGGTACTGAGTCAATGTGGAGGCTATATACAGGGTGTTACGGGGGTAGGCTATATACAGGGGTACTGAGTCAATGTGGAGGCTATGTACAGGGGGTACCGGTACGGAGTCAATGTGGAGGCTATATACAGGGTGGGGTACAGAGTCAATGTGGAGGTACAGAGTCAATGTGGAGGCTATATACAGGGTGTTACGGTACAGAGTCAATGTGGAGGCTATATACAGGGTGTTACCGGTACTGAGGGTACCCGGTACAGAGTCAATGTGGAGGCTATATACAGGGGGTACCAGGGGGTACAGAGTCAATGTGGAGGCTATATACAGGGTGTTACGGTACAGAGTCAATGTGGAGGCTATATACAGGGTGGTACGGTACAGAGTCAATGTGGAGGCTATATACAGGGGTACCGGTACAGAGTCAATGTGGAGGCTATATACAGGGGGGGTACCGGTACTGAGTCAATGTGGAGGCTATATACAGGGGGTAGGCTATATACCGGTACAGAGTCAATGTGGAGGCTATGTACAGGGGGTACCGGTACAGAGTCAATGTGGAGGCTATATACATGGGGGTACTGGTACAGAGTCAATGTGGAGGCTATATACACCGGTACAGAGTCAATGGGGTTACCGGTACAGAGTCAATGTGGAGGCTATATACAGAGTCAATGTGGGGTACCCAGGGGGTACTGGTACAGAGTCAATGTGGAGACTATACAGAGTCACAGGGGGTACCAATGTGGAGGTACAGAGTCAATGTGGAGGCTATATACAGGGGGTACAGAGTCAATGTGGAGGCTATATACAGGGGGTACAGAGTCAATGTGGAGGCTATATACAGGGGGTACCGGTACAGAGTCAATGTGGAGACTATATACTAAAAACAGTCACCCATGATTATCACATCTGCCCCCTATAAACAAACTTAGGGTACAGTGCTTAGATTTTGATCGCGATATGTAATACAGTAAAATCGACCATTTTGGTTGACTAGGATTGCCAGACAAACAGGCTTTTTATTTTTGAACAGTCAAGTAAAATTAATCCATGCTTTTGTCACTTTTAGGTTAGACTACTGCAATGCTCTATTTTCCGGCTACCCGGATAAAGCACTAAATAAACTTCAGTTAGTGCTAAATACGGCTGCTAGAATCCTGACTAGAACCAAAAAAAATTATCATATTACTCCAGTGCTAGCCTCTCTACACTGGCTTCCTGTCAAAGCAAGGGCTGATTTCAAGGTTTTACTGCTAACCTACAAAGCATTACATGGGCTTGCTCCTACCTATCTCTCTGATTTGGTCCTGCCGTACATACCTACACGTACGCTACGGTCACAAGACGCAGGCCTCCTAATTGTCCCTAGAATTTCTAAGCAAACAGCTGGAGGCAGGGCTTTCTCCTATAGAGCTCCATTTTTATGGAACGGTCTGCCTACCCATGTCAGAGACGCAAACTCGGTCTCAACCTTTAAGTCTTTACTGAAGACTCATCTCTTCAGTGGGTCATATGACTGAGTGTAGTCTGGCCCAGGAGTGGGAAGGTGAACGGAAAGGCTCTGGAGCAACAAACCGCCCTTGCTGTCTCTGCCTGGCCGGTTCCCGTCTTTCCACTGGGATTCTCTGCCTCTAACCCTATTACAGGGGCTGGGTCACTGGCTTACTGGGGCTCTCTCATGCCGTCCCTGGAGGGGGTGCGTCACCTGAGTGGGTTGATTCACTGTTGTGGTCATCCTGTCTGGGTTGGCGCCTCCCCCTTGGGTTGTGCCGTGGCGGAGATCTTTGTGGGCTATACTCAGCCTTGTCTCAGGATGGTAAGTTGGTGGTTGAAGATATCCCTCTAGTGGTGTGGGGGCTGTGCTTTGGCAAAGTGGGTGGGGTTATATCCTTCCTGTTTGGCCCTGTCCGGGGGTGTCCTCGGATGGGGCCACAGTGTCTCCTGACCCCTCCTGTCTCAGCCTCCAGTATTTATGCTGCAGTAGTTTATGTGTCAGGGGGCTGGGGTCAGTTTGTTATATCTGGAGTACTTCTCCTGTCCTATTCGGTGTCCTGTGTGAATCTAAGTGTGCGTTCTCTAATTCTCTCCTTCTCTCTTTCTTTCTCTCTCTCTGAGGACCTGAGCCCTAGGACCATGCCCCAGGACTACCTGACATGATGACTCCTTGCTGTCCCCAGTCCACCTGGCCATGCTGCTGCTCCAGTTTCAACTTCCACCTGACTGTGCTGCTGCTCCAGTTTCAACTGTTCTGCCTTATTATTATTTGACCATGCTGGTCATTTATGAACATTTGAACATCTTGGCCATGTTCTGTTATAATCTCCACCCGGCACAGCCAGAAGAGGACTGGCCACCCCACATAGCCTGGTTCCTCTCTAGGTTTCTTCCTAGGTTTTGGCCTTTCTAGGGAGTTTTTCCTAGCCACCGTGCTTCTACACCTGCATTGCTTGCTGTTTGGGGTTTTAGGCTGGGTTTCTGTACAGCACTTTGAGATATCAGCTGATGTACGAAGGGCTATATAAATAAATTTGATTTGATTTGATTATATACAGGGGGTACCGGTACAGTGTCAATGTGCGGAGGCACCAGTTAGTTGAGGTAATATATACATGCAGGTAGAGTTATTAAAGTGACTATGCATAGATGACAACAGAGAGTAGCAGCAGTGTAAAGGGGGGGCAATGCAAATAGTCTGGGTGGCCATTTGATTAGATGTTCAGGAGTCTTATGGTTTGGGTGTAGAAGCTGTTCAGAAGCATGGACATAGACTTGGCGCTCTGGTACCGTTTGCCGTGTAGTAGCAGAGAGAACAGCCTATAACTATGGTGGCTGGAGTCTTTGAACATTTTTAAGGCCTTCCTCTGACACCGCCTGGTGTAGAGGTCCTGGATGGCAGGAAGCTTGACCCCAGTGATGTACTGGACCGTTCGCACTACTCTCTGTAGTGCCTTGCGGTCGGAGGCCGAGCAGTTGCCATACCAGGCAGTGATGCAACCAGTTAGGATGCTCTCGATGGTGCAGTTGTAGAACCTTTGGAGGATCTCAGGACCCACGTCAAATCTTTTTAGTTTCCTGAGGGGGAATAGGTTTTGTTGTGCCCTCTCCACGACTGTCTTGGTGTGCTTGGACAATGCTAGTTTGTTGTTGATGTGGACACCAAGGAACTTGAAGCTCTCAACCTGCTCCACTACAGCCCCGTCGATGAGAATGGGGGCGTGCTCGGTCCTCCTTTTTCTGTAGTCCAAAATCATCTTCTTTGTCTTGATCATGTTGAGGGAGAGGTTGTTTAATTATTAATTCCCCCCCTTCATTAAACTAGGCAAGTCAGTTAAGAACAAATTCTTATTTACAATGACGGCCTACAGGTTGTTGGGTTGTTGTCCTGGCACCACACGTCCAGGTTTCTGACCTCCTCCCCATAGGCTGTCTCCTCGTTGTCAGTGATCAGGCCTACCACTGTTGTGTCATCGGCAAATGTAATGATGGTGTTGGAGTTGTACCAGGCCGTGCAGTCATGAGTGAACAGTGAGTACAGGAGGGGACTGAGCACGCACCCCTAAGGGACCCCTGTGTTGAGGATGAGAGTGGGGGATGTGCTGTTACCTACCCTTACCACCTGGAGGCGACCTGTCAGAAAGTCCAGGATCCAGTTGCAGAGGGAGGTGTTTAGTCCCAGGGTCCTTAGCTTAGTGATGAGCTTTGAGGGCACTATGGTGTTGAATGCTAAGCTGTAGTCAATGAATAGCATTCTCAAATAGGTGTTCCTTTTGTCCAGGTTGGCTCGTGTCACTGGGCAGCTCTTGGCTGTGCTTCACTTAGTAGTCTGTAATGGTTTGCAAGCCCTGCCACATCCGACGAGCATCAGCGCCGGTGTAGTAGGATTCAATCTTAGTCCTTTATTGACACTTTGCCTGTTTTGATGGTTCGCCGGAGGGCATAGCGAGATTTCTTATTGTCTTCCGGGTTAGAGTCCAGCTCCTTGAAAGTGGCAGCTCAAGCCTTTAGCTCGGTGCGGATGTTGCCTGTAGCCCATGGCTTCTGGTTGGGGTATGTACGTAGGGTCAATGTGGGGACGACGTCATCAATGCACTTATTGATGAAGCCAGTGACTGATGTGGTGTATTCCTCAATGCCATCAGAAGAATCCTGGAACATGTTCCAGTCTGTGCTAGAAAAACAGTCCTGTAGCTTAGCATCTGCTTCATCTGACGACTTTTTTATGGATCGAGTCACTGGTGCTTCCTGCTTTCATTTTTGCTTGTAAGCAGGAATCAGGAGGATAGAATTGGAGGACGAGGGAGAGCTTTGTATGTGTCTCTGTGTGTGGAGTAAAGGTGGTGTAGAGTGTTTTTCCCTACGGTTGCACATTTAACATGCTGATAGAAATTTGAACATCTGATTTAAGTTTCCCTGCATTAAAGTCCCCGGCCACTAGGAGCGCTGCCTCTGGGTGAGTGTTTTCTTGTTCGCTTATGGCGGAATGCAGCTCATTCAATGCTGTCTTAGTGCCTCTGACTGTGGTGGGATGTTAACAGCTACGCCCACCTTTTCCTGTCGTCCACGATCAGCTCCTTTGTCTTGCTCACATTGAGGAAGAGGTTGTTGTCCTGGTAACACACTGCCAGGTCTCTGACCTCCCTATAGGCTGTCTCATCGTTGAGGGAGAGGTTGTTGTCCTGGCACCACACTGCCAGTTCTCTGACCTCCTCCCTATAGGCTATCTCATCGTTGAGGGAGAGGTTGTTGTCCTGGTAACACACTGCCAGGTCTCTGACCTCCTCCCTATAGGCCGTCTCATCGTTGAGGGAGAGGTTGTTGTCCTGGTAACACACTGCCAGTTCTCTGACCTCCTCCCTATAGGCCGTCTCATCGTTGAGGGAGAGGTTGTTGTCCTGGTAACACACTGCCAGGTCTCTGACCTCCTCCCTATAGGCTGTCTCATCGTTGAGGGAGAGGTTGTTGTCCTGGTAACACACTGCCAGTTCTCTGACCTCCTCCCTATAGGCTGTCTCATCGTTGAGGGAGAGGTTGTTGTCCTGGTAACACACTGCCAGGTCTCTGACCTCCTCCCTATAGGCTGTCTCATCGTTGAGGGAGAGGTTGTTGTCCTGGTAACACACTGCCAGGTCTCTGACCTCCTCCCTATAGGCTGTCTCATCGTTGAGGGAGAGGTTGTTGTCCTGGCACCACACTGCCAGTTCTCTGACCTCCTCCCTATAGGCTGTCTCATCGTTGAGGGAGAGGTTGTTGTCCTGGTAACACACTGCCAGTTCTCTGACCTCCTGGGTGATTGGGGAGCTAGTGTTTCAATTGTGCAGTATTTAACTGTCATAATAAGAGTCTAGTAGCAGCAGTGGTGTGTGTGTGCCCGCGCGTGTGTGCGCACGTGTGCATGTGTCCGTGCGTGTGTGTGTGCGTGCGCGTGTGTGTGCGGGCGCGTATGTGTGTGTGCGCGCGCGTGTGTGTGTGCACTTTCGCATGTGTGTGTGCATGTGTGCGTGGGTGTGTGTGTGTGTGCGTGCGTGCGTGCGTGCGTGCGTGTGCGTGTGTGTGTGTGTGTGTGTGTGTGTGTGTGCGTGCGTGCGTGTGTGTGTGTGTGTATCTGTGTTAAACCGCCATGGTGGGGGCTTCACCTCAGGAAGAGTTCAGGTCAGACTTCCTCTCCTCTCAGGCCAGCTGTCGCTTTGCAGCCTGGTCTCATAGACTAGATGTAACAGTAAATGTAAATCCAGGACACTAAAATTAGTATGGTATGTTTGATATGGTTACATAACACAAAAAGATGAAAGTAGGATGGTTAGTCGTGGATTGGTGGGCGTATAACGCCAAAGGCTGCAAGTTCAAATCTCATCACGGACAACTTTAGCATTTTAGCTATTTTTCCACAACATTCTTTTTTTTAGCTACTTTGCAAATACTTAGCATGTTTGCTAACCTTTCCCCTAACCCAAACCTTAACCCTGTTAGCTAACCCTAACCCTTCCCCTAACTTAACCCTGTTAGCTAACCCAAACCTTAACCCTGTTAGCTAACCCTTCCCCTAACCCTAACCTTAACCCTGTTAGCTAACCCTTCCCTAACCATTCCCCTAACCCTAACCTTAACCCTGTTAGCTAACCCTTCCCCTAACCCGAACCTTAACCCTGTTAGCTAACCCTAACCCTTCCCCTAACTTAACCCTGTTAGCTAACTCAAACCTTAACCCTGTTAGCTAACCCTTCCCCTAACCATTCCCCTAACCCTAACCTTAACCCTGTTAGCTAACCCTTCCCCTAACCCTAACCTTAACCCTGTTAGCTAACCCTTATCCCAACCCTAACCTTAACTCTTTAACCTAGCTAACCCTTCCCCAAACCCTAACCCCAACCTTAACCCTGTTAGCTAACTATTCTCCCAACCCTAACCTTAACCCTGTTAACTAACCCTTCCCCCAAACCTGACCCTAACCTTAACCCTGTTAACTAACCCTTATCCCAACCCTAACCTTAACTCTTTAACCTAGCTAACCCTTCCCCAAACCCTAACCACAACCTTAACCCTGTTAGCTAACTCTTCTCCCAACCCTAACCTTAACCCTAACCTTAACCCTGTTAGCTAACCCTTCCCCTCCCTCCATCCTCTCCTTCTGTCCCTCCGTCCTCTCCTTGTCTCCCTCTACTTCTCTCCCTCCATCCTCTCCTTGTCTCCCTCCATGCTTTCCTTCTGTCCTTCCGTCCTCTCCTTGTCTCCCTCTCCTTCTCTCCCTCCATCCTCTCCTTCTGTCCTTCCGTCCTCTCCTTGTCTCCCTCTCCTTCTCTCCCTCCATCCTCTCCTTCTGTCCCTCCGTCCTCTCCTTGTCTCCCTCTACTTCTCTCCCTCCATCCTCTCCTTCTGTCCCTCCGTCCTCTCCTTGTCTCCCTCCATCCTCTCCTTGTCTCCCTCCATCCTCTCCTTGTCTCCCTCCATCCTCTCCTTTGTCTCCCTCCACCCTCTCCTTGTCTCCCTCCATCCTCTCTTTGTCTCCCTCCACCCTCTCCTTGTCTCCCTCCATCCTCTCCTTGTCTCTCCATCCTCTCCTTCTGTCCCTCCGTCCTCTCCTTGTCTCCCCATCCTCTCCTTGTCTCCCTCCATCCCACTTCTCTCCCTCCATCCTCCTTCTGTCCCTCCATCCTCTCCTTGTCTCCCTCCATCCTCTCCTTGTCTCCCTCCATCCTCTCTTTGTCTCCCTCCATCCTCTCCTTGTCTCCCTCCCCTCTCCTTGTCTCCCTCCATCCTCTCCTTGTCTCCCCATCCTCTACTTCTCTCCCTCCATCCTCTACTTCTCTCCCTCCATCCTCTCCTTGTCTCCCTCCATCCTCTACTTCTCTCCCTCCATCCTCTCCTTGTCTCCCTCCATCCTCTACTTCTCTCCCTCCATCCTCTCCTTGTCTCCCTCCATCCTCTCCTTCTCTCCCTCCATCCTCTCCTTGTCTCCCTCCATCCTCTCCTTGTCTCCCTCCATCCTCTCCTTCTCTCCCTCCATCCTCTCCTTGTCTCCTTCCATCCTCTACTTCTCTCCCTCCATCCTCTACTTCTCTCCCTCCGATTGCAGTGCCAATTGCCAGGCTATGGTGACAGGCTAGACTAGGGTTGTGTGTCCCAAATGGGAACCTGTTCCCTATGTAGTGCACTACTTTAGACCAGCCAAATGTCAACATGATCCCTATATAGTGCACTACTTTAGACCAGGGCCCCATAGAACCCTATTCCTTATGTAGTTCACTACTTTAGACCAGCTAGGACCAATACAATGTATTCAAAATAGTTCTGAAGTTTTATAATTGCATGTTTGTTAATTTTAAAAATTGTTATTTTTTCAATTTCCTGAAAAGGTTCTGTTTTGGAGACGAGAGGTTTTCATCAGACAGCGACGACATGAAGTGAGACACGCTTGCAAACCTTAATGGGCTAGCCTGTGATTGGAGAAAGAAATTGTGTGTGTGTGTGTGTGTGTGTGTGTGTGTGTGTGTGTGTGTGTGTGTGTGTGTGTGTGTGTGTGTGTGTGTGTGTGTGTGGTTTTAGTGGGGAGAGAAGTCTCTGTGGAAGACGCCTGTGTTTTTCTAACTCATCTGGTTCAGATTTGGACCAGCCTGCTGTCACACCGAGGGGGAGAGAGAAAGTGAGAGGGGGGTGGGGGGGTGAGTGAGTGGTGAGTGGTGGTGAGTGAGTGAGTGAGTGGTGAGTGGTGAGTGAGTGAGTGAGTGAGTGAGTGAGTGAGTGAGTGAGTGAGTGAGTGAGTGAGTGAGTGAGTGAGTGAGTGAGAGAGAGAGAGAGAGAGAGAGATATATATATATAGATATATATATATATAGATATATATCTATATCTATATATATATATATAGATATATATCTTGGCGAGCACCGATTAGAACACAGAGGACAGCAGAAACTACACAGGGATTGGCACAGGGCTTAGGACCAGATAGGGTTGTGTGTGCCACCTCCATGGCCACTAACTGAACACACACACACACAAGGCTTAGGACCAGATAGGGTTGTGTGTGCCACCTCCATGGCCACTAACTGAACACACACACACCTAGGCTGACCCAATGAAGCCCTGTAGGAAAACTTTTTTGTTTACCGTCAGAACATCCTTTATTCTATTTTTTTTCTCCCGTAATACCTCTCCACTTCTACCTCTATGGATTCCTTCTGCCTCTCATTTTTCTCTCTCCAGCCCTCTCCCTCTCTCTCCAGCCCTCTCCCTCTCTCTCAGCCTTCTCCTTCTCTCCAGACACCTCCATCTCCCTCTCTCTCAGCCTTCTCCCTCTCTCTCCAGACACCTCCATCTCCCTCTCTCTCCAGCTGTCCTCCCTCTCTCTCCAGCCCTCTCTCTCCAGCCCTCTCCCTCTCTCTCCAGACACCTCCCTCTCCAGGCCCCCCACCCCACATCTCTTTCCAGCAACAGGTCACAAATCTTGCTGCTGTGATGGCACACTGTGGTATTTCACCCAGTAGATATGGGAGTTTATCAAAATTTGATTTGTTTTTGAATTCTTTGTGGGTCTGTGTAATCTGCGGGAAATATGTGTCTCTAATATGGTCATACATTGGGCAGGAGGTTAGGAAGTGTAGCTCAGATTCCACCTCATTTTGTGGGCAGTGAGCACATAGCCTGTCTTCTCTTGAGAGCCATGTCTGCCTACGGAATAGCAAGGCTATGCTCACTGAGTCTGTACATAGTCAAAGCTTTCCTTAAGTTTGGGTCAGTCACAGTGGTCAGGTATTCTGCCACTGTGTACTCTCTGTTTAGGGTCAGTCACAGTGGACAGGTATTCTGCCACTGTGTACTCTCTGTTTAGGGCCAGTCACAGTGGACAGGTATTCTGCCGCTGTGTACTCTCTGTTTAGGGCCAGTCACAGTGGACAGGTATTCTGCCACTGTGTACTCTCTGTTTAGGGTCAGTCACAGTGGTCAGGTATTCTGCCACTGTGTACTCTCTGTTTAGGGTCAGTCACAGTGGTCAGGTATTCTGCCACTGTGTACTCTCTGTTTAGGGTCAGTCACAGTGGTCAGGTATTCTGCCGCTGTGTACTCTCTGTTTAGGGACAAATAGCATTCTAGTTTGTTCTGGGTTTTTTTTCTGTTTTTTTTCTAATTAGTCAAGTAATTCTCTTTTTGTTTTCTCATGATTTGGTTTGGGTCTAATTGTGCTGCTGTCCTGGTGCTCTGTGGGGTCTGTTTGTGTTTGTGAACAGAGCCCCAGGACCAGCTTGCTTAGGGGACTCTTCTCCAGGTTCATCTCTCTGTAGGTGATGGCTTTGTTATGGAAGGTTTGTGAATCGCTTCCTTTTAGGTGGTTGTAGAATTTAACGGCTCTTTTCTGGATTTTGATAATTAGCGGGTTTTATTTTTTTATTTTTTTTATTTCACCTTTATTTAACCAGGTAGGCTAGTTGAGAACACCTTTATTTAACCAGGTAGGCTAGTTGAGAACACCTTTATTTAACCAGGTAGGCTAGTTGAGAACACCTTTATTTAACCAGGTAGGCTAGTTGAGAACACCTTTATTTAACCAGGTAGGCTAGTTGAGAACACCTTTATTTAACCAGGTAGGCTAGTTGAGAACACCTTTATTTAACCAGGTAGGCTAGTGAGAACACCTTTATTTAACCAGGTAGGCTAGTTGAGAACACCTTTATTTAACCAGGTAGGCTAGTTGAGAACACCTTTATTTAACCAGGTAGGCCAGTTGAGAACACCTTTATTTAACCAGGTAGGCTAGTTGAGAACACCTTTATTTAACCAGGTAGGCCAGTTGAGAACAAGTTCTCATTTACAACTGCGACCTGGCCAAGATAAAGCAAAGCAGTTCGACACAAACAACAACACAGAGTTACACATGGAGTAAAACAGTCAATAATGGGGGGGCAGGAGTAAACAAACGTACAGTCAATAATACAGTCGAAAAATCTATAAACAGCATGTGGAAATGAGGTAGGATAAGAGAGGTAAGGCAATAAGTAATTACAGTATAGCAATTAAACACTGGAATGGTAGATTGTGCAGAAGATGAATGTGCAAGTAGAGATTCTTGGGTGCAAAGGAGCAAGATAAATAAATAAATAAATACAGTATGGGGATGAGGTTGTTGGATGGGCTGTTTACAGATGGGCTATGTACAGGTGCAGTGATCTGTGAGCTGCTCTGACAGCTGGTGCTTAAAGCTAGTGAGGGAGATAAGTGTTTCCAGTTTCAGAGATTTTTTCAGTTCGTTCCAGTCATTGGCAGCAGAGAACTGGAAGGAGAGGCGGCCAAAGGAAGAATTGGCTTACATTGCATACAGGTCGCAGTGGTGGGTACTATATGGGACTTTGGTGACAAAACGGATGGCACTGTGATAGACTGCATCCAATTTGTTGAGTAGAGTGTTGGAGGCTATTTTATAGATGACATCACCGAAGTCTAGGATTGGTAGGATGGTCAGTTTTACGAGGGTATGTTTGGCAGCATGAGTGAAGGATGCTTTGTTGCGAAATAGGAAGCCGATTCTAGATTTAATTTTGGATTGGAGATGTTTAATGTGAGTCTGGAATGAGAGTTTACAGTCTAACCAGACACCTAGGTATTTGTCGTTGTTCACGTATTCTAAGTGCGAACCGTCCAGAGTAGTTGATGCTGGAAGGGCAAGCAGCGAATGGTTGAAGAGCATTTAGTATCGGCCTAATTCTGCTCTGCATGCATTATTTGGTGTTCTACGTTGCACACAGGATATTTTTGCAGAATTCTGCATGCAGAGACTCAATTTGGTGTTTGTCCAATTTTGTGAATTCTTGGTTCGTAAGTAAACCCCAGACCTCACAACCATAAAAGGCAATGGGTGTTTTAACTGATTGAAGTATTTTTAGCCTGATCCTAATTGGGATGTCAAATTGTATGTTCCCTTTGATAGCGTAGCAGTCCCTTCTTGCCCTGGCTCTCAGATCAGCCACCTCCATCTGTTCAGCCCCCTCCCTCTGTCACTCTTTCCAGCCCCCTTCCCTCTCCCTCTCTCTCTAGCCCCTCGTTCTCCCTCTCTCTCTCGAGCCCCTCGTTCTCCCTCTCTCTAGCCCCTCGTTCTCCCTCTCTCTCTAGCCCCTCATTCTCCCTCTCTTTCCAGCCCCCTTCCCTCTCCCTCTCTCTCCAGGTCCTCCTTCTCCCTCTCTCTTGCTCTCTAGCCCCTTGTTCTCCCTCTCTCTCTAGCCCCTTGTTCTCCCTCTCTCTAGCCCCTCGTTCTCCCTCTCTCTCTAGCCCCTCGTTCTCCTCTCTCTCTAGCCCCTTGTTCTCCCTCTCTCTCTAGCCCCTCGTTCTCCCTCTCTCTCTAGCCCCTCGTTCTCCCTCTCTCTCTAGCCCCTCGTTCTCCCTCTCTCTCTAGCCCCTCGTTCTCCCTCTCTCTCTAGCCCCTCGTTCTCCCTCTCTCTTGCTCTCTAGCCCCTCGTTCTCCCTCTCTCTCTAGCCCCTCGTTCTCCCTCTCTCTCTAGCCCCTCCTTCTCCCTCTCTCTTGCTCTCTAGCCCCTTGTTCTCCCTCTCTCTCTAGCCCCTCGTTCTCCCTCTCTCTCTAGCCCCTCGTTCTCCCTCTCTCTCTAGCCCCTCGTTCTCCCTCTCTCTCTAGCCCCTCGTTCTCCCTCTCTCTCCAGCCCCTCCTTCTCCCTCTCTCTCAATTCAATTCAATTCAATTCAAGGGCTTTATTGGCATGGGAAACGTGTTAACATTGCCAAAGCAAGTGAGGTAGATAATATTTAAAGTGAATATATAAAGTGAAATAAATAATACAAATTAACAGTAAACATTACACATACAGAAGTTTCAAAACAATAAAGACATTACAAATGTCATATTATATATATACAGTGTCTCTCTCTCTCTCACTCCAGCCCCTCCTTCTCCCCCCCATCCAACCCCCTCTCTCTTTCTCTTTCTCTTTCTCTTTCTCTTTCTCTTTCTCTTTCTCTTTCTCTTCTCTTTCTTTCTCTCTCTCTCTCTCTCTCTCTCTCTCTCTCTCTCGCTCCAGCCCCCCTTCTCCCTCTCTCTCCAGCTCCTCCTTCTCCCTCTCTCTCCATCTCCTCCTTCTCCCTCTTGCTCTCCAGCCCCTCCCCCTCTCTCTCCATCCCCTCCTCTCTCTCTCCATCTCTCTCTCTCTCTCTCTCTCTCTCCTCTCTCTCCATCCCTTCTCTCTCTCTCTCTCTCTCTCTCAATCCCCCTCTCTTCTCTCTCTCTCCATCTTCTTCTCTCTCTCTCTCTCCATCCCCTCCTCTCTCTCTCTCTCCATCCCTTCTTCTCTCTCTCTCTCTCTCTCTCCATCCACTCCTCTCTCTCTCTCTCTCCATCCCTTCTTCTCTCTCCCTCTTTCCCCTCCACCTGTCTGTCACCACACCCCACCTGTCTGTCACCACACCCCACCTGTCTGTCACCCACCCCACCTGTCTGTCACCAACACCCCACCTGTCTGTCACCAACACCCCACTGTGTGGTTAATGTTCTCCATCCTCTCCACCTGTCTGTCACCAACACCCCACTGTGTGGTTAATGTCCTCCATCCCCTCCACCTGTCTGTCACCAACACCCCACCTGTCTGTCACCAACACCCCACTGTGTGGTTAATGTCCTCCATCCCCTCCACCTGTCTGTCACCAACAACCCACCTGTCTGTCACCAACACCCCACTTTGTGGTTAATGTCCTCCATCCTCTCCACCTGTCTGTCACCAACACCCCACTGTGTGGTTAATGTCCTCCATCCCCTCCACCTGTCTGTCACCAACACCCCACTGTGTGGATAATGTCCTCCATCCCCTCCACCTGTCTGTCACCAACACCCCACTGTATGGTTAATGTCCTCCATCCCCTCCACCTGTCTGTCACCAACACCCCACTGTGTGGTTAATGTCCTCCATCCCCTCCACCTGTCTGTCACCAACACCCCACTGTGTGGTTAATGTCCTCCATCCCCTCCACCTGTCTGTCACCAACACCCCACTGTGTGGTTAATGTCCTCCATCCCCTCCACCTGTCTGTCACCAACACCCCACTGTATGGTTAATGTCCTCCATCCCCTCCACCTGTCTGTCACCAACACCCCACTGTGTGGTTAATGTCCTCCATCCCCTCCCTGTCTGTCACCAACACCCCACTGTGTGGTTAATGTCCTCCATCCCCTCCACCTGTCTGTCACCAACACCCCACTGTGTGGTTAATGTCCTCCATCCCCTCCACCTGTCTGTCACCAACACCCCACTGTGTGGTTAATGTCCTCCATCCCCTCCACCTGTCTGTCACCAACACCCCACTGTATGGTTAATGTCCTCCATCCCCTCCACCTGTCTGTCACCAACACCCCACTGTGTGGTTAATGTCCTCCATCCCCTCCAC